>NW_024412377.1:64695190-64710667 GCF_014898765.1 Herpailurus yagouaroundi
AAAAAAAAATTAAAAAAAAAAAAAGAATGCAATCTTTTATAAATAATAAAATGAAAATTTTTTCAGTCATTCTCCTTATCTGATAAGATCCCCCCCTGCAACCGGGTACCTGGTCCCAAACCTTACATATACTATGTCGTTTCCTATGCATGCATACCGATGACAAAATTTATATAGAAACTAGGCACACTGAGAGGTGAACAAAAATAATAAAATAGAACGATTACAACACTATACCGTGATGAAAGTTATGTGAATGTGGTCCTTCTCTCTCTCTCTCTCTCTCTCTCTCCAAATATCGTACTGTATTACACTCAAGCGTCTTCTTCTTGTGATGATGTGAGGTGACAAAATGCCCACGTGATGAGATGACGTAAGGTGAGTGACGCAGGCGATGTGACACAGCGTTAGCCTACTGTTGACCTTCTGAGGAGATAGGTCAGAAGGAGGAGTTCATCTGCCTCCCGACTGCGGCTGACCACGGTTAACCGAGATCGTGGAGAGCGAAACCGTGAATAAGGGGGGCCTACAGTCGTCCTCGATTGATTTGAAAGACAACTTCAAAATAATAATAGGAACAATGTGTTGGGTGACCATAGCATATGGGTAAGTGACATGAATGACAGCAATGTCACAAGAGACGGGAGTCAGGAATTGGAAATAATCTGGGTTATATGGGGTGCTAATCCATCCTCTTGCCAGTAATGCGTATGAAGGTTTTATTTGCTGGTGATTACTTGAATGGCAGGGCTCTGTGTTACCCGAGTAAATAAGGGCTTAACACCCAAATTAATAGTTAGTACTCAGAAAAGACATACTGTGAAGCTGTCTCATCCATATGCTTCCAACATAAAATTCCTTGTATGTGCATATTTTTTTTTTGAAAGAGAGAGAATGCACAAACAGGGGAGGGACAGAGGGAGAGAGAGAGAGAACCCACGCCAGGCGTGGAGCCTGACGTAAGACTCGATCTCACAACTGTGATATCATGACTGAGCCGATTTTAAGAGTCAGACACTTACCTGACTGAGCCACCCGGGTGCCCTGTATGTGCATCTAAACATATAAAGGATCACATCTCAACAGCACAGGTCAAATTCTAAGAATCATTATTATTATTATTTCATTTTTAAGTATATTCAAATTCTCAAAGAGCACCTTTTTGGTAACGATCCCCAAGCACCTTGCATATATCTCCAAGTGCACTCATCATTTGTTCTGAAAAGTCTGAAATATTGCTGCACAAAGCAGCAGCTGTCATATCAGGATGTTCCCGTGATGTGATAATTTGTATTTAAAATTCCCTAGGATCCAGTGAAGAAGTCACAAAAACCTAAAGTCAGATGAAGAAAAGGGAAGCAAAAAATTTCAGAGCCCCAAGAGTCATGACGACCAAAGTTCCAGCAGGACACACCTGCAAAGGGTTCAGGCTGAAGGTCAAGGGTGGTACCCAGAGCTTACAGTTTCTGATTGACCGAGGAAGCTCAGGGCTTGAATGAGTTAGTTAATTCAGCACTTGAGCGCTAGTCGTAGTATCCAAACTACTTGCAGTGAACTTTTATATAACTGATGTTGATTGACCACCTACTAGGTACCCGCAGACGTGCTGGGTGCTAAAAGTAAATGATAGCCTCATCAATGTAGCTGACATTTATCAAGCATTTACTATGTGTCAGGACCTTTCTTAAATGCCTTTCTGGCATCCCTACGACCCCCCCCCTTATGAGATTGATACATCTTCATTTTATGGATGCCAAATGTGATGTTAAAGGCGGTTAAGTAACTGTCCAAGGTCACACAGCTAAGCTGTGCTCGGGCTGGGATATGAGTCAGAGCCTGTTGGATTCCAGAGCTCCCAAACCATGAACCTCTTACGTTGTCCTGGGAGATGAGTACATCACAGAAATTGAAGTCTGTTTAGAGAGACAGACACACAGACACATGAAAGACTGTAATACACAGATGGGTGAGGTGGCTAAGGATGGGTGTGAACATTGCTAAGAGATGGGGCATTTGACCTGGGTCTTGACAGATGAATAGGAATTTGAGGCCACAGCAGAGAAGGAAGGCAATTCTGGGCAGGGGGAGAAGCAATTCGAAATCACAAGAGTGTAAAAGGGTGTGTGCAGTGGGGCAAAGTATATAGTTCCATGTGAAAAGAAAATAGACGGTATGAGAAGGAAGTAAGTAATAAGACCGACTCTAGAAAAGTCAGCAGGACCAGCTCACGGAGGGATTTGAATGTCAAGCTAAAGAGCTCCCACTTTTTACAGTCAGCCATCAAGAGCCTTTATTAAGTTCTAAAACAAAAGTGTGGGGGCGCCTGGGTGGCTCCGTCGGTTAAGCGTCCGACTCTTGATTTTGGCTCAGGTCATGATCTCAGGGTTGGTGACTTCAGCCCCACGGGCTGGACAGTGTGGAGTCTGCTTGGGATTCCCCCCCCCCCTTCTGTAAGTAAATAAACTTAAAAATAAATAAATCAAACAAAAGTGTGACAAGGTTAGGGGTGCAGTTTCGAAAACAATGGCTTTAATTTACCTACAGATTTCTTAGAATTCCTGCCCTGCTCCCTGGGGAGACAGGAAAGAATGACTCAGAAACATCCTCCTGCAGGTAGGGTCCAATTCAAGCTGATGCTAAGATCAGAAGCTCCCGGGATTTTGAACATAACTTTTTGAGCCTCACAAGAATTGTGGGAGGTGACAGAGAAGCCATTCCTGCAAATCTGTAGCTCTTTGGCATGAGGTGACTGCCTGCCACGGGGGCAGAATCACAAGTGACTGGCTGATGTGGGGCCTGAATCCTTCAGTCGCCAGGCCAGAAGCAGAGCAAATGGAAAGGAGTCAGTCTGAAACTCACACTCAAGTTACGGGGCTAATTTTGGGGCCAGCAAACTTGGGACAAGCCCTTTGCTAGACCTCACGTGGATGATGCCGCGAGTGTGCCGCCGCCTGAGATTAGTTCAGGCTTGAAAGAAACTTCTTCTGGGGAAAGGAAAATTTTTAGATTTCTCAGAAACAGCTCCCTCTTATAAGGAGAAATGAAGAGCTAAAATTAAACTACCTCAATTATATGGCTGCTAAACTGACTTATGAAACTCACAGACGACTTTGTGCAATTACCCGCACCCATGGAAGAGTCTTTGCAAATCTCCACAAGCAGCAATATCCTGGGAAGACCTTGGCCGCCTCCAGCCCCGGGGCCGAGCAGCTCTTCCCCGGGCGTGAAGGCCCTGGGGCAAGGTGTCCAAAGGAAACAAATCAGAAATTGATTCCTGAAGAAGAGGCCATCTCTGAACTCCTCCAGGGGACGGTGTCATTTCCCACTCAGTTCAAGATTCAGCCTTGCCTCTTTGTAGGAGCACTGGCCTCAGTTTTTCCTCATTGCCTGGCATTCCCTTGCTGCTCAGGCATCATCAGACATATCAGAAAAATTATTAAAAGGGAGTCCAAATTGCACAGGAGGTCATCGAGAGGTCTTCACAGCCCTGGATGCAATATCCCCAACCTGGAAACGGTCTAGAAGTCCATCAACGGGAGACAAGAATCCGTAACTATGGAGCACCACACACGTTCGTATGAAGGGTGTCAAGGTATATGGATAAATATCAGAAAACACAATCTTGGATTACAGTAAAGGAAGTTCACGATGACGCCTGGAGTTTTTGCTACCATTTAATTAAGACGGTGTTACTTCTGGGTTCTTACCAATGGAGTAAAAGTACAAAAACATGCACAGGAAGGATATACGCTCACTTCAGTTTGAATGTTTTCTCTGGGGAGGAGAGTAAATGGGGCCAGAAGCGGCACCTTGGAACTTCAGTGCTGTGATGTTTTATTTGCAAGAAAAGGTTAAGAGATGCGATGTTCCATTGGACATCTGAGTGTTGGCCAAGCTGAGTTGTCGTCTGCCCAAGTGTTCATTACATTAGTCTATGTACTTCTGTTAATGTTACAAATATTTAATAAAAAGTATTTTTTTCAAGAGGCGATCCGGTCTCTTTTTCCTGGTAATGGTCAGAGGTTAGGCCATGTGTATGAATGAAGTCAAGAAGGGCTTACTGGCCTGACTCAACAGGAAGTGTGGAGGGTGGAACCACGTATCTGACAGCTGGACCATGGGGTAGACAGCAGTCTTTGCACGGTGAAAGGGACTAGCAGTGGATTTGGGGTGGGCAAACCAAGAGGGAGTGCCACACAGAAGAAAAGGCCGGCAGGCTGGGGAAGGGCGGAGACCCCCAAAGCACTTTCTGGTGGGATCAGTGTAAGAGAGGATCACATTCAGTGGATCCCAAGGATAAAACTGGGCTAATGGTTCTGAGTGCTGGTCGTAGGCTTGCAATTTCACGGACCACTGTCTTGAAAAAATGGTGAGTGTTGGCAACCAGTGTGTGTGTGTGTGTGTGTGTGTGTGTGTGTGTGTATGTATGAGTGGGATGGGGGGCAGGGATGCCAAGTGAAATAATTAGCAGGAAAAAAACTACCATCTCTTCTACTCTTATTTCATTTCTAAAAAAGAAAGGTTATTTTTACATCAACAAATTAGGAAGAACATGGTAAAAAAAAATGGCATGTAATTCCCATTGAACAAATGTAGGCTTATGGTGGAGTCACTCATGGACCCTCTTTTAATTTTGCCACATGATAGTGAAAGTTTTGTCCCCTGCTGCACTTGTCCATGGGCCAACTGTTGAGAAGTATCATGAATGGTCTGGTAATATAGAAGCGAAGCTTTGGGTGGGCAAAGAGGCAGGATGGGATGCTGGAAAGGCAAACTGGGTCAAGGCTATGAAAAGCCTTGAATGCCAAGCCAAGGGATTCAGAGGCCCAACTCAGAAGTGACATCTCCTATGAAGTTTTTCCTGATACCTTTCCCCACCCCTCACAAACACCCTCTGCCAACTTCTAAGACCAATGACTCTTTGTCTTGGGTCCCTCCCAACACTATTCAGACTTCAGTTGAGTGGTGTTGCCTTGTTTGTTGATTTATCTGTCTCCCTCTCCACCTTTGGGGATCCTAGACACCCAGAATGGTGTCCTGCCTATTTTGTATCACCAGCACCCAGCCCAGCAGATGGATGAATGGGTTACCCAATATACGAAAATATGAACAAGTTAAGGGAATGGATTAGGCAACCTCTAAAGTTTAGCTTGAAGTTTAAAAAGATTGGCTAAGCATGATGAAGTTTTAAAGTACCCAAGTTTGACTCCTGACTATTTCTGCCTCACTTATGTGACTTTGAGCAAATGAGTTAACATGACTGTGCGTCAGTTTCCTTGTCTGTAAAATGGGAATAAATAAATAATCATAATGGCACCCACAGTGTTGTAATGAGAATTAAGTAAATTTATATAGGTAAATCACCTCATGTGACTCACTAGTGTTAGCTACTTTTATTATTAGAATAGTAGTATTATCTCCATGTCCCTCCTGAGGGAAACTGAGGCCAAAAAATTAATAAGCTTGTTAAACACCTGCAGCTGAAACCTAATTCCTGTGACTCTAAGCCCACCTTCCTCCCACCTTCTCTTGAAGTGCCATTGGCCTAGATCACTGTGGATGAAATGTGTTTGCCTTTCTACCAAGAATCTTCAAAACTGTGCTTTCTAGACTGTTCTTGGAGGGTAGTGAAACAGTCGCAGGCCTTCAGAGAAAGGTGCCACCAAGTTGACTTCCATCAGGAGCCAGGGACTTACAAAGGAAGATCCTGTTTGTCACTGAGGCTGACGTTTATTGAGTAATGACTACATACCAGATAGGGGGTTGGCAAACTACAGCCCGTGGGCCAAATCTGGTTTTGTAGAGCTGGTGAATTAAGAATTTTTTTTTTTTTTACACTGTTAAATGGTTAGGAGCAATCAAAAGAAAGATAAAATTTTATAAACATTACAATTGTATGAAATTCAAATTTCGGTGTCCATAAATGAAGTTTTATTGGAACACGGCCATACCCAGTCCTTGGCATATTGTTGATGGCCGCTTTAGGGACAGGAAGTCTGAAAGATTTTCTATCTGGCCCTTTGCAGAGGAAGTTTGTTGAGCCCGGTGCTGGATGATCATTTGGGGGCTTTCCCTGGGTTACTCACTCAGTCTTCAGGACTCCATGTGGGAGAGGCAAGCATGCCAAACCTTGTTTGCCCCTGGGAAACAGACGTTCACGGGGGGCAAGTAACCACATGTGTAATATCAGAACGGGGACACGATTGCTCCGCTGCTCACAAAGAAGGAGTGACCATTTCTCCTTTTGGTGAATTCTTCCGAAGACTCATCAGCCTCTTCACTCTTCTCAAAGAAAATTAAATGACTTTAATTTTGGATCTTTCTATTCGAGGGACCTAAATTAGGTGGAGAAGGGAGGACGTCTTGGCAACAGAAGAGGGGTGGTGGTCAGAGCCAGAGGAGGGTGGTAATGGTCAGGCAGACAAGCTTCACTCTCAGTGGTCACTAAGGGGCTCGGAGTTCAGGACGTGGGCTTGAGAGCACTCTGGAGGCAGAGAGCCCCGGAGGATGGCAGAAATCCATGCTACTGGGAAGAAGCTCAAGGAAAGGCTTTGTCAGGGCCAGGGTCCTTCCCACCCGGGGTCTTACTTCCGCCTTGAAGTTCTTGGCTTCATCCTGAAGCTGCAAAGACCTTCCGTTTTACAACTTCCACCCCCGCCTGTCACCCCAGAGTCTGAGCAAGGATTCCCTAAGCCTTCCCAAATAATGGGGAAGAGAACCTTCCAGAAGGCCAGATTGTTTTCCAGATTAGAGAGATGAGAGAGAGCCAGGCTGTGCCCTTAGACAGTAGAGACACCGTTGGGAGTTTGACATGTACTGTCCCACACACCCACAGGGCAGTCTGTCAAACGCGACCATGTGGCAGAGATGGCCCGGCGTAGAAATCACTACCATCATTTTTGTACAAGGTGGGACAGGCGCCCAGAGGATCCTGGTCTTCTTCTCCTCGGTGTCAGAGATTCAGCAAGGAAGAATCCAGAAGGAAGGCCCAGGTGGTGAATATGAGGGTGGTAACTTTCCAGGTAACTAAGAGTAGAAGCTAACATTTCTCCACACTTCCTGTATGGCAGCCATATAGCTCCAAGCCTGGTGGGCATTTGTTTACTCAAATCTTGTCACCCTGCGGGGCCAGCGCAGTTCATTCTTGTTAGTCATGTCAGTCTCGTTCCACAAATTCCCCACCAACACTCCGAATTCATGAGTTCTGAACCACTGCTCCCAGGGGAATCACAAGGTTAGGGTCGTGTAAGCCTCTGCTCACAACATTTCTGTCAACCAGTCAATACATAACCTTGTTTCATGTGTCTCTGCTTAAAGACATTTCATTGAATATGTTGCTGATCCGTCAACACTAAACCCACGGCCAACAGCACTGGAACTCCTGTCTGAATGAATCTTCGTGAATGATCATGAAACACCGCAGGTATTCATTTCGGGGTCACGGGTCATTGTACGCCAGTGGCTGAATCCGCAAGTATGGAGTTCATGAGTCGTGAGGACCAACTGTACTATTAGATCCCCGTTTTCCAGACGGGGAAACTGAGGCATAGAGAGGTGAAGCGCCTTGCCCCGTGTCTCCCCGGTAAGCGGGAGAGCCAGGATATGCACTCAGGCACTGATATAACCTCTGGACCACGCTGCTCACTTCTCTCATGTGCCCATGGATGTGTGTGAGGGGCAGCAGGTGGAAGGGACAGTATACACGCGCTGTGGGCAGATCTAGCCAAGCGGGGAGACTCAGAGTTCCCACCTCATGGGATCGGGTTTAAAGGAGGTAATGCTTGGGGTCACCTTAAGGGGGCCGGGAAGGAGGGGCTCGGTCCTGGCAGCCGCAGCGCGATATGGTTCGAGATTCTTCCCGGGATCGGCGTCATGGCCGTGTGATTTGTCATCCCCGGCATACCCACTGCGCACATCCACAGGTTCTGTAACGGGGGCAAGGAAAAAAGGGTTGCCTATTATCGGTATCAGTGGAGTTTGATGCAGAGACCCGTGCATCTCTGGAGTTAATCGTTACTATGTGTCAAAGGGTTTGGAAAACATTGATTCAAGAAGCCTTTTCCTGACCGATGAAGATTAACTCGGTTATGCTCATCTGCCCTTTCTAGAAGGTTATGCAGTGTATCAATGTAGTACATAATAAAAACAAAAAAGTAAAATCAAAAATAAAAAAAATTAAAAAAAAATGAAGGAGGTAACGCTTAAGGCAGCACAGCGCACACGCAATACTTGACAAAATGGTAACCCGCTCCCCACGACACACGGAGACAAGACTCAGCCTCAGACAACCCCTACAGACCACACATGTGGCATGTGATCTGAGACTAGATGTAGCTGTACATCTACATCCTGTGTCCAAGAAATCCGACTAGAAACTCACCAGACACCCTAGATCCTATATAAACGCGAAATATTCATGGAAACCTGACTGCCAACGGAGATGCCAACACTTACGTTCAGGACGTGAGCTGATCTACATTTCAAAGCTCTGTAAAACCAATCTGCAAAACTTGCAAAACTGTGACAGCGCCGAAGAGGTGAAGACAATTTTCATGGATTCAAAACGGTCAGGAGACGCATTTGGAAGTCTATTCTTTCAGAAAACTCTGTCAATGGAGTAAACACCAATTAATTGCCAAGATGCAGAATCCAAGAGTGCTCTGTGTTCAGTGAGGTGTTCTCAATTTAATATGGTGCCTCGCTAATTGAACGTATACTTTGAACAAATCCAGAAAGAGTATGTCACACTTGAACAGGTTAAGAAAGAACCTAGACTAAAATGCAGAAAAAGTCAGGCAATCAAGATGATTTTTTAAAAGTAATGTAGAACAGTGGAAGCATCCAGTGGCTAAGCATTGGAATTAACAATGGAAGCATTAAGTGGCCAAGTATTGGAATTACCCCCCGCCCCCAGTGGCTTACAAAGGTCAAAGAGTTGGAGGCCAGGTGAAAAGGACCTTTGGAGCTGTTGAGTCTAAAATGAGAACTGCTTCTTTGCACGGAGTGAGTGAGAAAGCTGTCAGACACACTCCGGAGCCTGTGCTGGCGGCTGTGGGTTGCATGGATACGCCAGGCAGGTGGCCCTCCCGACAGAAAACTCACAAGGACTGAAGCAAAAAAAATTAAAAAAAAAAAAAAAAAAGATCCATTTATCTACCTTGATGGTTGCTCAATTTTAAACTGAGCTGGAAGCCAGTGAGTTTCTGAAGAGATTGTAGAACATTGGTCTCCCCGGGGGCTGAGTTTTGTTGTTAGTGAATCCTTGGGGGGGGGGGGGGGAGTAGTTTCTGCTCTCAGCATTTCTCTGGTTCTCCATTTTTAAAAATTTTTTTTAACGTTTATTTATTTTTGAGACAGAGAGCATGAACGGGGGAGGGTCAGAGAGAGGGAGACACAGAATCTGAAGCAGGCTCCAGGCTCCGAACGGTCGGCACAGAGCCCGACGCGGGGCTCGAACTCACGGACCACGAGATCCTGACCTGAGCCGAAGTCGGCCACTTAACCGACTGAGCCACCCATGCGCCCCTAATACAGCTTTTTATTATCTCGGATACACATTTAGTCTTAAAACTGCTTGTGGTGTTGAATACAGCTGGCGGGAACACGTTTCCCGAGAGCGGAGCATGAAGGGTGGTGTTCTGGACGGCTAGGCCGGAGGGGGGCCCCCCATTAACAGGGCTCTTCTTGAGTTGTGTTTTTCAGACCGTGAGGGGAAACTTGTCTCCTAAAGGAACCCTGACACAGTCACCAAAGCTCACAACAGAGAAGGAGCCATTCACACAAGGAACAGAAGCCCCAAAAAGGAAGAGAACGTGATGGCTCGGCTGTGGGTTACAAAATAAGCAGACGAGTGCGGTTAACTCTGGCAACGCGGGCTGTGTGAGAACATTCGGGTATAGAGACAGCAGGGCGTCATAGGGGAAAGGCTGCCTTCGAGCTCCCTTGTGACAAACACAGCGGGGGAGTCGTGTCTCTGGGGGCCGAGCCCTTCATACCCTTCAACTGCAGGACGTAAACCCTACGGAAAGGTATAAAACCTGGGTTTCTCCTAATCTTCCACAATCTGGAGCCCAGAGAGTAACACATCTCTGTTGAGAAACTCAGAAGACACAGGGCCAGCGACGCAATGGATAAAGCACCAGAAGATTCGAGAAACTCAGAAGAGAATTCTGTAGGTTAGTGATGCCCAGGGTTGACTGTGGAACAAGGAGTTTGACGGGAAGACGGAGGTGAATTTTGCTATCAAACCGGGAAGGAAGTTACAAGAAATAAAATTCCGTTAAGTAAATGCACCCCGGGAGGCTTGCGCGAACACATGCACATGTGTGCACGCAGATACACGCGTGTGGGTGCGTGTGCATGCATACACACACACACAGCCAAAGCAGGGCTCACATCCTTAACTAAGAAAATGCGGGATGGAAGAGGGAGGCTTGTTCCAGAAGCACCTCTGACTCTAGACCCCGGAATTTTAAGTGGGAAATCAGAATGGCCCCCAATGCTGACTACAGCAACCCACAAGCTAGGTCCTGGCCATGCAGAGGTCACAGACGGGCCACACCTTCCAGGAGCTCCGAGTACAAAGGGGAGTCAGTCACGTGGCACATGATCCCCTGACGGCCTGATGAGTGTCCCACGGGGACAAATGGAGGAGGCTGTGCTGTGTAATCCTTCGGACAGCCATCACACACTGACGGTGCTAATCTGTGAATTTTGGGGGGACAAGACCATTCCGTCTACAGCACTTTCTTTCTTCTCCAAACTCTGGCTTCTTAGGGTTTCCAAGAGACCATTAGTATAGGGCTCAGCCTCCGGATTCTCTTCCACCTGCGTTTAAATCCAGGCTCCGTCTCTTGATAGATGTACAACATGAGGCCAGGGGGTAGCAAATGGTAGCCTACTGGTCAACTATGGCTCATGCCTGTTTTTGTAAATAAAGTTTCGTTGGAACACAGCTGCACCCAGTCATTTACTGGGTGTCTTGCCCTCCTGCTTTCCCGCCGGGATGCATAGTTGAGGTGTTGCAACAGAAGACTTTATGGCCTGCAAGGTCTAAAGTACTTAGTGTCTGATTCTTTATGGAAAATGTCTGCCAACTCCTACTTTAGGTAAGCGATTTTGCCTCTCTGGGCTTCAGTTTCCTCTCTGGAAAATGAGCCGAATAAATGCCCGCCACATTGTGCTACTGTGAATTTTAACTGAGGGATTCTTGAAGCTTGTCGTCTCATGCTTTGCATCAGGCCCTGATGTAGACAAGGTTGCTTAATACAGCTTTCTTTCTTTTTTTTTTTTTTAAGTTTATTTATTTATTTTGACAGAGAGAATGTGCACGTGCGTGCGAGCAGGGGAGGGGCAGAGAGACAGCGAGAGAGAGAATCCCAAGCAGGCTCCGTGCTGTCAGCGCAGAGCCCAACGTGGGGCTTGATTCCACGAACCATGAGATCATGACCTGAACTGACATCAAGAATTGGATGCTTAACCGACTGAGCTACCCAGGCGCCCCTTAGTAGAGCTTTCTGGATGCAGCTCTTCACCCAGAAAACTGAAAAAGACACTGGTTCATAGACATTCTAAAATCCAGCTTGGAACTCAACTGTTTCTACTGCTCTGAGGACAGAAAACGCTCTCCATTTAAGACTCAGTTCGACTCACTGGGAGTGGTCCCCTCATCCATGTTCTTTTTCACTCTCGTTTCTGTTCTCTGGGCTTTGTCCTCTGAGATACACATTCTTTCTTTTCTACTCATTCATTCATTCATTCATTCTTCTCACGAAATGAGCTACATTTATTGCTGAGGGCCTTTCACCGTCTGTTTCCTCTCTATGGAAATTTGGGAGCCCCGAATCCCTTTTTATTTTCAGCTTTCTCTGCCCAAGCTTCTAGAGCTCATTTAAAATCTTTCCGGGTTCTCGGGGCGCCTGGGTGGCGCAGTCGGTTAAGCCTCCGACTTCAGCCAGGTCACGATCTCACGGTCCGTGAGTTCGAGCCCCGCGTCGGGCTCTGGGCTGATGGCTCAGAGCCTGGAGCCTGTTTCCGATTCTGTGTCTCCCTCTCTCTCTGCCCCTCCCCCGTTCATGCTCTGTCTCTCTCTGTCCCAAAAATAAATAAACGTTGAAAAAAAAATAAATAAATAAATAAATAAATAAATAAAATAAAATAAAATAAAATAAAATCTTTCCGGGTTCTGTGGCTCTGGGGGTGGTTAATTCCATGCCTGAAAGCCACGTTCACTATTTTTGCAAGAGGCTACTCTCTACTCTGGAGTGCCAGGAGGCTGGGGGGCACTCTCAAGATTCTTAGAAGCCCTTTTGTCTAGATGAGAGGGTCTAGGAGACAGTACCTTAATTTTTTCTAAGGTCTTACCTAATTCCAAGAGACATGTCCCCTGTCAGTTTTGGAAGGGACAGCCCCTGTCTTCGGCACCCTCCCAACTCTGCCGAACATTCTCTGTCATCCAATTGGTTCTTGCAACAGCCCAGACAGGGAGATTTTTCTTCTCCCACTTGTCAGATGAAGAACCTAAGCCTTCAGAAAGGAGACGTCCATTGCCCGAGGTCACAGAGCAGGGTGTCCAGGCCACATCAGCTTACCTGACGGAAGCTGGCCTGAGGTTACCCTGCTCTTGGCCAAGATGTCTGCCCCCGGAGAAATGACTGCCTTAGACCACACTCTACTCAGAGGAAGAGGGCACAGCGGGGAGGCTATTACAGTGAATAACGTACTTTCTCAAGCTATACTTTACTCTCTGATACCCTCTCTCTGATCTCTCTTCTTCCAAACCGCAGCGGCTGTCTTGGAGTTTTTAATCAAACGTTCACGTTCTCAGCATACGCTGTACCATTTTAACCCCCTTTTGTAGCCGTGATCTCATTTGACCCTCACAGCAACTATGCGAAAGAGACAGCAGGTGTAAGAACGGGGAATTGAGACACTAGGAGGGACTCCAAACAAGTCAACATTGAACAGAACAATCTCTGGGCTTGTGGTCTTGAAAGTGTTGGTGCCGGAAGCAAACGTGGTTACCTTCACCTCCTTATTTTCCAGAAACTGAGGCTCAACGAGGGGTGGAGGCAAGGCAAAGGCTTCTTAGCTAGTTAGCTGCAGGGTTAGGACTTGAATTCAAGCCCCCTGTCTCAGACTCAGCTGTCCAAGCACAGCCTGTGGTGTTGTTTGCTCTGCTTCTCTGTTTCCTTTACTCTACCAGGAGGGAGTAACTCCTCCTCATTTACGGGGACTGGCATTTAATTTGTGTTTTTGCTGGCGCGCCTGGGTGGCTCAGTCGGTGAAGCGTCCGACTTCAGCTCAGGTCACGATCTCACGGTCCGTGAGTTCGAGCCCCGCGTCGGGCTCTGGGCTGACGGCTCGGAGCCTGGAGCCTGTTTCCGATTCTGTGTCCTCCCTCTCTCTCTGCCCCTCCCCCGTTCATGCTCTGTCTCTCTCTGTCTCAAAAATAAATAAACGTTAAAAAAAAAATTTAATTTTTCTTTTTGTAGATTTCACAGGTGAGCGTCCAAGCCTGCCCTAAAAGCATCTGCCTTCCCACAGAGTGACATCACTTAGGGTTAGGGTTTCAGCCTCCTTTTCAACTTAGGAGAATGGTAGCTGCCCATCAGCTCTAGGGGCTCAAAGACTTTATCTTCTCGGGGCAGGTCCAGACTCAATGAGGTGAGTCACTCCCTGTGCAGCTGGAGTCAGGCCCACACATCGGAAGGGATCACATTGCCGGGCTCTGCAACCTGGTTATCCCATCAAAGCCAATCATTTTTTAATCACAAAAGCAGAAGAAACAGGAAGACAACCTCATGGTTGGAACAAAAAAATGATCTTTTTGTGGCTGTTGGTTCACCTGTGCTTTACATAATCTGAATAAATTAGGTCAGACCTGACTGCTCACTCACACAGCCATCCATCCATCCATCCATCCATCCATCCACCCATCCACCCATCCATTCATGCCCCTCAGTTCTTTTCTCTCTCCTTCCATCTCTGCGTTCTTTTACTCACCCGTTTATTCATTTGTTTATAAATTCTACAACTTATTCATTCATTTGTTCATCCAGCAAGTTGCTATTAAGCACATTGTTTTCTCAATTATTCCCAATTGAATTGGTGTGGTTTTCTCCTCCCCACACCCACGTACCTTTGTAGACGAGAAAACCGAAGGCCCAGAGAAAATACATAGTTTACTTATTAATTACTTGTTGAATTCTCTAAAATTAAACCTCTTTTTTTTTTCCAGAGGATTTTGATGCAGAAGAGGGAGGGTATCAGCTATGAATTGGTTGTGATGATCAACCTCCCAAAGCCCTTCTCCAAGTTCATGAGTTAAACACTCAGCAAGCATATATTGAACTCTACCTTGTGCCAAACAGGTAACAGAAACCAAGGCAACAAAGAATTTAAAACAACAACAACAACACCCCTAGGGGCTCATGGGTGGCTCCGTGGGTTAAGCGTCTGACTCTTCATTTCGGCTCAGGTCATGATCTCACAGCTCTGTGAGATCGAGCCCCGCGTCAGGCTGCCAGCTCAGAGCCTCCTTGGGATTCTCTCTGCCTCTCCCCTTGTGTATGCACACACATGCATGCACACACACACACACACACACACACACACACACACACTCTCCTCTCTCTCTTTCAAAATAAATAAATAAACATTAAAAAAGAAACCCTAATGATTTGGTGGAAGGTGAGTAAACAATCAATTGTATGTTCAGAATGTGGTAAGTACAATAGTATAGGTCAGCAAAAAAGGAAGAGACTCCCTTGCTTAGGGTGGGCGGCCTGGGAAGTTTGCCTAAAGGAGAGAATAGCTAAGTGAAGACCTGAGGGAAAAGTAAGAATTTACACAATGGAAGTTGCTTTTATTTTTAAGCTATTTTTTTTTCTCTGTAAAAAGTACTGTATGTGTTTGTGATGAACATTCTGAAGAAGACAGATGGACAAAAACTATGAAGTAAACTCTCTCACTCCCTCAGCACTCCCCCATATGCTTGAAAGTCACTCCCCGGAGAGCTACCTCTGTTACTCGTATTGAGACCGCTCTGGAATTTAATTATCTCTCTAAGGGCTCTTAAGTTGGGATTTTTGAGTTCTGTCATTTGTTCAGCAGTTATTTTCTGGCTTCATTTAGTAAAGAAGAGCTTCCTTTTATCAGCTAGATGAACTACAGTTTATTCTTAAAAGGCAAACTAATAAGTATTTCTTCTAGTTACCAATTTTCAGCAGTTTCCATATCTATCCATCCATCCATCCATCCATCCATCCATCCACCATCTATCCACGATCCATCCACCATCTACCCATCCACCATCCATCCACCATCTATCCACCGTCGATCCATCCATCCATCCACCATCCATCCATCCATCCATCCACCATCTATCCACCATCCATCCACCATTCATCCATCCATCCATCCACCATCTATCCACCATCCATCCACCATCCATCCATCCATCCATCCATCCACCAT
>NW_024412377.1:64711067-64801510 GCF_014898765.1 Herpailurus yagouaroundi
CCACCATCCATCCATCCATCCATCCATCATCCACCATCCATCCACCATCCATCCACCATCCATCCACCATCCATCCATCCACCATCCATCCATCCATCCATCCATCCACCATCTATCCACCATCCATCCATCCATCCATCCATCCATCCATCATCCATCCATCCATCCACCATCTATCCACCATCCACCCATCCATCCATCCATCCATCCACCATCTATCCATCCACCATCCATCCATCCACCATCCATCCATCCATCCATCCACCCACCATCCATTCATATTGCTCTTTTATTTGTCTAGAATCACTTATGGACTGGTGAATTGTTATTCATTCTGTATTTTGCAATCAATCAAAGTTATTTTCCTGTTTGATGCTCAAAATGTCCCAAATTTGGCCAGCAGGAGCTCCCATGAACTGGCTTTGTCCTTTTAACATGCCTTCAACATTCTTGCTTTCTCACACAACACTACTCATTTTATACTTTGCCCCAGACTTACCATCATCCATTTCTCCAAGGAGCTCTGTTTCCTTTTAGGGGAGAATGGCAGTCAGAGACTAAGATCTAGGGGCCAAGTGAGCTCATAGCTATTAGAATACCATTTCTTCTAGGTCTTTTCAATGGAAAGAACTAGAAAATATATTTGTTTAATAAAATCATGAGTCTGTATTGATATTCAAAATTCAAATTTAGTATTACAAGGCTTATTCAGAACACCTTCATTCACATGTTTATGTTCTTTAATCTCAAATCCAAAATCTTAGTTCGTGATAACACATACATGCATATTATATATTTGCTTTATCCTACCTATAATAAGCACTAAATTATTACAGTGTTACAATTACTATATGACTATGAACAATGAAATTGCTGAATGAAGTTTGATATTTCTTTGCAGCTCTTCTTATCCTTGAGGACAACCTGAGTACCGTGATCAAAAGTCACTTGAAATCTTTGCTCAGTGGGGTGCCTGGGTGGCTCAGTCGGTTGAGCATCCAACTTCAGCTCAGGTCATGATCTCACGATTTGTGAGTTTGAGTCCCGCGTCGGGCTCTGTGCTGACAGCTCGGAGCCTGGAGTCTGCTTCCAATTCTGTGTCTCCCTCTCTCTCTGCCCCTAACCCACTCTCATCCTGTCTGTCTCTCTCAAAAATAAATAAACATTAAAAAAAAAAAGAGATCTTTGCTGTGTGGTAATGTGGTGAAATTAACACATTACCAGGGTTGTTTGTTTCAGTTTACTTCCAATGTTTGGTTGCCTTTTTACTTTATTTGCTGAATTTTTGCATACGTAAGTATTAACATAGTTAAAACTTAAAAGCTGGGGTGCCTAGGTGGCTCAGTCAGTTGAGCAGTGACTCTTGGTTTCAGCTCACATCATGACCTCACAATTCATGGGATCAAGCCCCACACTGGGCTCTGCACTGTCAGCCCAGAGCCTGCTTGGGATTGTCTCTCTCTCTCTCTCTCTGTCTCTGCCTCTTCCCCAAGCTCTCTATCAAAATAAATAAATAAACTAAAAACAAAAAAAAAATCTTAAAAACCATATGAAAAGGTGCACCCCAGAAAATATCTGTCTCTGTGCTCTATCCCCCCAACCTGTATAGGTAAACGCTATTTGTGTTAGTTTCCAATTTACCTTTCTGCTGCTTTTTGTAAATACAGTATACGCTTCCCCTTTGGTTACACACAGGTAGCAAACCCCAAACGGGGTTCAACAACTTGCTTTTTTACTTAACAAAATACCCAGAAAACAACTCCAAAGCTGTACATGGAGCTATTTCTCATTGATTTTTCACAGCATCGTCTCCTGCACGGACGTACTCCTCGTTTATTCAACCATTCTTTGAATGATGCACATTTGAGTTGTGTCCAGTCTTTTTGCTCTTGGACATAATACAGGGGAAGTAAATAAAACAGGGGATGTTCTCTTATTTATGGAAGTCTCTCTTTAGGGTAAATTCCTACAAGTAGGATTACCTGGTCAAAGGGTCAATACGTACGCAATAGCGTTGCGTGTTGTAAAATTGGTAGGCGCTGGACATTTTGCGCTTCTGCCATCAACATGGGGATGGAAGCTTTCTTTGCAAACAATGCACTTGGATTCGGGCCCCTCTGAGAGGTGGGAGGTGGCATTGCAGTGCAGTTGAAATCTGCATTTCCTTTGTGCTGAGTGAGATTGAGCATCTTGCCCTTTGTTTCGAGGACCTTTACCTTTCCTTTGCCATGAACTATGCCTCTTGCCCATTTGATCTCAGTTTCGAAGAGCTTTTTAAGGCTATTCACGAGTTGAGCCCTTTACGATATAAATTGCAACTCTTTTCTCTGACCTTCTCATTTCACTTTGACCACATGTGATGTTTTGGGTCATGCAAAACTTAATAAAAATTCGATAGTTAAATGTATCAATCTTTTAACACTTCTGAATCGTGAGTCATAGAAAAGAGGCTCTTGCTACTCCCAGGGTTAAAAGAATTTTCCTGTGGCTTCTTTTAATATGTGTGTGGTTTCGCTTTTCACACTTAGATTTCTGATGCGTTTGGAATCTAACCTGATGAATCGGATGAGATGTGGACACAACTTTTACCATTTTCCAAATGTCTATCCAGTTATCCTAACACCACTTTTTTTTTTTTTAAAAAAATTTTTTTTCAACATTTATTTATTTTTGGGAGAGAGAGACAGAGAACATGGGCGGGGGAGGGGCAGAGAGAGAGGGAGACACAGAATCGGAAACAGGCTCCAGGCTCCGAGCCATCAGCCCAGAGCCCGACGCGGGGCTCGAACTCACGGACCGCGAGATCGTGACCTGGCTGAAGTCAGACGCTCAACCGACTGCGCCACCCAGGCGCCCCCTAACACCACTTTTTTACAAGACCCTTATTTTCCCCTGGAATCCCAGATGTCACGCTTCCTTATGCCAAATTTCTACATGTCCTGGTTGATGCTTTGGGATTTTCTGGTCTGTTCATATTCGTTCTCTCTATTCAGGTGCCTGTAACGCTGTTTTAATTATGACCTTGCTCCATTTGTCTTCCGCTTGCCTCTCTAGACCCTCTCCCCTGTTTCTGGATGCTGTTCGCAGCCCTGGGAGGCTGTCCTGAAAGGATTTCAATCCCTGTTTCTTTGCCTTGGGTTTCTGATTGGGTTTGGCCATTGGTGAGCTCTGGCAGGAAACCGGAAGGAGGGAGGAAGGAGAGCAAGGGTCGAGGTGTTTCTTCTCCTGGATCCTTCCCGTGGGGTCTCCTTTTTGTCTGTGTTCCCGGACAGCAGGGCCACTGATCCTCTTTATGCCGGCCCTCTACCCAGCCCTGTCTTCTAGATTCTGCTACCTCCCGTGTCCCCTCACATTTACCTAACCCCACTCTGATCACTATGGCCAGGGATAGGGCGTTTCTGATTGGGACAGGACTGGGTCGTGAGATCCAGCCTGGCACAGAAAGATAGTTCCACCTAAAGCGCGCAGAAATGACACTTGGAGAGGAGGTCGTCTTCAAAAGAAAACCGGGTTGCTATTACCAAGATCCAGAGCAGACGACAGCAACACGTCTGGTAATAAAGAGTAGATACACAGATAGAGGCACTATGCTAAATAGTGTCAGTGAATTTTACACAATGATTTCCCCCAGACTGAAGTTTGGCAAAGTAAGTGATTTCTTCAAGGTCATCCACAGATGGTGAGGGAGCGGAGTCCTCGGGCCATGTTGACCTCAGGCCAATGGCTTCCGAAAGCAAAACTCTTAACCACCTCTGTATCCTCTCCTTGACTCCCCGTCTGCACGCTTTCCACAACATCTCAAAATATTCGCATTTTTTAAAAAAAATAATCAGACTCCACAGTAGTGAAACGAGGCCTGGGTCATCCAAATTTGCCGTCCTTTCAAATGCCTCTCCTCCTCCTCCTCCTCCAATCTGTTCTCACCGAAAGAACAGCATCTTGCTTTTTTTTTTTTTTTTAATTTTTAAAAATGTTTTATTTCTTTTTGAGAGAGAGAGAGAGAGAAGACAGTGAGTTGGGGAAGGACAGAGAGAGAGGGAAGTGGGGGAGGGGCAGAGAGAGAGGGAGACACAGAATCCCAAGCAGGTTCTGGGCTCTGAGCTGTCAGCACAGAGCCCAACGTGGGGCTCGAACTCACAAACCGTGAGACCATGACCTGAATCGAAATCGGACGTTTAGCCAACTGAGCCCCCCAAACGCCCCAAGCATCTTGTTTTTAAATTTTTTTTTCCAACGTTTATTTATTTTTTGGGGACAGAGAGAGACAGAGCATGAACGGGGGAGGGGCAGAGAGAGAGGGAGACACAGAATCAGAAACAGGGTCCAGGCTCCGAGCCATCAGCCCAGAGCCCGACGCGGGGCTCGAACTCACGGACCGCGAGATCGTGACCTGGCTGAAGTCGGACGCTTAACCGACTGCGCCACCCAGGCGCCCCGAGCATCTTGTTTTTAATGAGTGGTCCAGTGGGGGTGGGCTCTCACTTTGCTTGAGCGGACCTGCAACCCCGCTGGGGGGTAAATATTGCAGGTGAGCTGAGCAAGTAGGTCACATCCCAGGGACCTCTCCTTTCTCTCCTATCACTTTATAAACCCCTTCTCTGTCTATTTGTGTATCTCAGAGACCCCTCCCACGGCCAACTTGCTGCCCAGGGATGTGGTGAATTGGACGATGCCTCCTGCCAAGTGACCTCCTCCTTGGCCGACCCTTCTCTTCCACTTACCCTAGGTACCTGGCGGTCTCATGCTCTTGAACTTCCCCAGACCCGTGTAGACATTTCTCTAGACTCTGGAGGGCTTATCGATGATCTGGTGACAGGGGAGGGCCGATCTGCCGAGTAGGATAAACAGCTTGAAGGAATTTCGAAAACGTGTGCAAAATCCAAGCCTGCAAATACACACACGTCTCTGTTTTTCATGCCTAATTCCCTTCCTTTACATTCATCACCATCCAAAGGAGACAAGGACTCTCAGGGAGGCACAGAAAGAGCCTGCTGGCCCCTGGAGGGAAGAGGGACCCAGGACGCAGGTTATTCTAACCGGAAAGAAGGTAAAGGAAACTAACACTTCCTGAGTCCCTTCCCCAGGCCGGATGCCACTTCACAAAAGCACTCTCCTAAGAACCTCACCGGAGCTTTTCCATGGCCCCGTGAGATTCTCCCCACCTCACATATAACAAAACCCAGTCGGAGCGGTCAAGGAGGTTGCTCTAGGCCCCAAGGTCCATGGACAACAGAGCCAGCATTAAGAGCTTAGTCTGTGCTTCCAAAGACCAGATGCTTGCCGTTCTCCAAGTGGCTTTCTGAAATGGCTTCCCCTCCTACCCCTGGGCCTGCCCGGCAACCGGGGAGCAAAGAAAATAATGGCCCTCAGCTTGGGCCGGACTCCGCTGTGCAATGAGGCGTCTGGGGGATGAACTTGCGGTGTCGCAAGTCAGGTGACAACACAGGAATTACAGCATGAGAGCTGGGGCTTCCCCCTGGGGCTGGGATGCTGCCCTGCAGCGGGTTCTCTGTCCAGAGATTAAGCATCTGAAAAAGACGCAGCCAGACGAAGTGGGCAAAGCCAAGGAGAAGAGGTCCGCGAGCCCAGGCGTGCGAAAGCCCGTGCAATGAGGACTGAGAACCACAAATACAACATGCTCTGCTCAGCACATATATGCGAGCCTCCCTCCCAGCCAGTTCCCAAGATTAAGGACGGGTCGCTGAAATACACAGGGTCACTGAGTTCCTGGCCTCCGAATGCTTCCCTTATGGACTCTTCCCAAAATCTGTCCCCCATCAGAATAATCACCGACACCTCAGAGTACCGCATCCACAGCAACAATGAAAACGGAAACCCACGGGCACGGATGGGTCTTCTGGTCCTGCCAATTCTTGCTAGATCGTTCCAAATACATCTTCTCCTCTCGGCGGCACATCCAGTCTGAGAAATAGGATTTCCTCCACTTTGCAGGTGAGGTAACTGAGTCTCAGGGTGGAGAATTCCTTATAATCGTGTAGCTGGTCAGTGGTTGAGCAAGACTGGAGCCTGAATTTTTGACTCTGGTTTTCCCCTACCACTGCCCCTCCTTGACATTATGGAAAGGCTCTAGCCTGACCCCGATACCCTAGCCTGACCTTCCCAAACCCCTTGGATGCCCCAGAAGCACAGTTTGTTTTCCACCTGTGACTCACCAGTTCCTTGAGAGGAAACGTGACTGCCCAAATGGGCTCTTCTGTGAGCTTCAGACCTTGAACCCCACGGAGCCCCTCTTTCTTCAGGGTCTAGGTTCTTGATCTGGATTATCTCATGAACTGCCTACTGACTTTCAAGGCCACCATACTCACTGGCCACCTCTTCTTGGAGGCTGTCCCTCACTTTCCCCAAGCCTGATCAAGGACACTCTTTACAAACCTCTAGTTAAGCTGTAGAAACTACTTCTCTGGGAACTTTCTGGCTCTTGATGCACCATTCCCGTAGAAACCTCCCCCAAACCCTGACATAGGTGAGCCTCCAGGGGTTGCATTTGATGTGAGAAGGTGATTGAAAAGTACATGCATGACCTAATCTGGGCCAGTCAGAACTTCTGTGCTGGAAATAGGAACATTTCTTCTAGGAAGAGAGAGGGGAGCTGGGGGTGCTTGGTAACAAGCTGCGTTAATAGCAGCACTCCAGACGAAGTAACCACGCCCACCCTCGTCACTCCTTTCCTCCCTCCCAAAGACTTGTTGCTTCGCGAAATATCCACCATCCGTCCACTGTGTCTCCCTTTTGTTCAAGATGGCTGGAGCATAGGTGCCTGGGTGACTCCGTCGGTGGAGTGTCTGACTTCGGCTCGGGGTCGTGATCTCACAGATCCTGAGTTCCAGCCCCGTGTCGGGCTCTGTGCTGACAGCTCAGAGCCTGGAGCCTGCTTTGGGTTCTATGTTTCCCTGTCTGTCTGCCCCTCACCTGCTTGCTCACTCGCTCTTTCTCTCTCGCTCTCAAAAATAAATTAAAAAAAAAAGAAAACATTAAAAAAAAAAAAAAGATGGCTGGAGTAGGTTTCTATCTGCAACCGAAACAAAAATACTATATTTTTACTTGCTTTTTATCTTCCTTGTCTTCTCCACTTGACTGAGCTCCTCTAACACTGCAACTTTGTCCTACATGTTCTCAATCAGAGATGGCCAAGTAAAAGCCGTATCACCTCCTTTCTCCATTTCTTTTCCTTCAGGTCATCTACATTCTTGCATATCCTTTGTGTCGTCTATTTCTTCTCCGGCCAAGTTATTAAGGAGCCACTATGTCTTGGGATCTTGCTAAAACAATAAGGAACTCACGGCATCATCACGAACGTGCCTGCTCCGGTGTCCTTCCAGTCCATTTGGGTGAAGCGCATATCGAGCACAATGAATTGCACAAAATGCGAACAAAAGTCGAGACAAAGGATGACAGCCATCCCTACCATTTATCGAATGTCCACTGCATGCTCTACAAAGCACGTTTACACATCATCTTAAAATCTCACAGCAACCTTGGAGAAAAACGTTATTATATCTGATTTACAGAAAGGATACCTGAGACTCAAAGAGTTTAAGTGACTCGTTTACCAGCATATGGGTAGTAAGTGATGGGCCAAGACTCAGCCCAAACTCTATTTCCGGAGCCTGTGGTATCTCTGGGCTGCCCCGTGTAATCATCTTAAAAGGTTTCGACAGGAGCAATGACTAGGAGGACCGGGCAATGGAAGATTTGAGGGAAGATTGCAATCTGGGGAGAAGTTTCCCTGAGCTGAGGGATGGAAGCACTTGACAGGGCTGGAAAGTGAAGGATAGCTCTGTAATCAGCTGAAGCAGGTGCGGTCAGCACAGCACAAAAGGAGATTGCCTCCAGGTCCCCTGGGACTGTCCACTGGGGAGCCAGCTCTCTGGAGATGAGCCAGCATGTGGGATGCCAAACATCCCTTCCTTCCATTTCCTTTCGTCCTTTCTAATGTCAAGCTATGATGCCAAGTGACAAAGAGAGGGAGAGGTTTCCTTCTCAGGCACAAAGAATAAACCCAGACCGCAATGTCTCAGCACTGGTACAAAGTATAAAAGTTCTCGTAAGTCTATTTGGGCCAACCCAAGAGTCCAGTGGGAGGTCTTCAGATCTATTTTATATTTGTTCTGGGCCAAACCTGTTTCTGTATTAGTCAGCTTTCTTTTGACAGAAATCCAACTCACAGTGCCTTCAACTCAAAAAGGGAATGTATTGACTCATGTCATAGAAAGGCCAGAAATGAGGTATTTCAGGGTATTTCAGAAATAGGGTATTTCACTGGTTTCAGATAATCAATGTCCTCAGAAATCTGATGTATCCACTGCTTTATTCTGCTTTCTGTTGTGGTGCCTTTATTTTATCCCCACCGGGTAGCATGACAACCCCTAGGATGTCCAAGTTCATTTACCAACTTGAACATGCCAAGTAAAAACCAACAGTCCTGAGTCCATGCTATTCGTCCTGGTGGCCCAGCGTACGATGTGTGCTCATCCCAGATCCAATTCCTGAAGCCTTCAGGGCTCTCACTGAGACCACACGTTGGGTGTGAAGCCTTTCATGAAGCTATAGTTGTAGGGAAACACCCTGTACCGGCCACGTGAAGGGACGGTGAGGAAGAGATATTTTCTACTTTCCGAAAGGAGCGTCAAGGTATTGTTACGAGGAGACAGAGGAATAGATAATGGGAAAGCAATGCAATAGATGGCCACAGTATTGTTGTTGAAGCATGTTGGGAAATAGTCATGTATTCATTCCTTTATGGCGTATGCACTACACAGAGGAGATTTTGCCGGAGTGAAAGAGACCTCACACCTGGTGTCTGCCCTAAAGAATAGCATCAGACACTTCTGCGGCTCTTTATCGTTTAAATGGTGCTTTCATTTTCATCGCCTCACTTAATCTCCGTATTAACTCTGCATGGTGTCCACAGGCCCACTTTTAAGATGAGGCAACTGAGGTTCGGAGAGGTAAAGCCACTAGTCTAAGTTCCTTGGTGTGATCGATTGGATGGTTGCGTCCAGCTCCGCCACTCTTCCCTGTAGCGGGGTTATGGATTCATGTCCTTCGTCACGTGACTCTGCAGACCTCTTGGGAGGCAGAGTGATGTCTACTGACTCTGAGCCGGTGGAATAATCACTCAGATCGCATCGCCACCACGCTGCATAAATTTGATTGGCAGTCGTCAGGGCGGCTTGATCCCATCATCGTGAATTTCTCTGGCCTGAGAGAGAAAGGAATTTTTCAGTGCATCCTATCTCATTCAGCACTGGTTGCTAAGAGAGATGCGCCACAGGGCAAGGCCCTTTCCTTACTCCATGGTGTGATTTCTGAGCTCACTGAGGAGGTAGACAGGAGCAGCTAACCTCTACGCATCAGTTCCACTGAGTGTGTTGGCTGTTGAAACAGGGACGCAAATGTGGAACTTTATAAGCATTTGCACAGGGAAGGTCTTGAGGTCCCCATCGCTTCCAAGAGGGAGAACAGGGAGAAATCAGAGGACTTCTCGGTCAGCACCGCGGTCAAGAGTCTTGAGTTCAAGACCTAACTCCCTCTCCCTGTTGTGTGTCCCTGGGAATGTCTCTCTGTGCTTCAGTTCACTTATCTGTAAAATGAAGAATGATAACTGTTCCTACATCCTAGTGCTGTTGAGAGAATGCAAATACACATATTCTTCTGGGACAACGGATATGTGTTAAGGGTTTCACAGTAGGCAAATAAAAAAGGAAAGATCTGGAGCACCTGGGTGGCTCAGTCGGTTAAGCATCCGACTTCAGCTCAGGGCATGATCTCGCCATTCGTGAGTTGGAGCCCCGCATCAGGCTCCGTGCTGTCTGCACAGAGCCTGCTTTGGATCCTCTGTCCCCCTTTCTCTCTGCCCCCTCCCCCGCTAGTGCTCTCCATCTCAAAAATAAATAAACTTGATCTAACTGGGCTCAGTTATTTGGACAATGACAATGATTACCCATAATTTCCAAAGTCAATTATGTTTGAGCAATTGCTTTAATATTAAATTCCAGACCTTGCCTAACTCAAAACATTTATGGCTCAAATGCCCAAAATAGACTCTGACGACCCACACACTTGGATCTGGACTTTGGCTGTAGCAAGTACCTGTTATATGACCTGAATCTTTCTGACTCTTTGTATTTTCATTTATAAGATGGGCTAAAAAGGGGCCCCTGGGTGGCTCGGTGGGTTAAGCGTCCGACTTCGGCTCAGGTCATGATCTCACAGTTCATGGGTTCAAGCCCCACGTCGGGCTCTGTGCTGACGGCTCAGAGCCTGGAGTCTGTTTCAGATTCTGTGTCTCCCTCTCTCTCTGCCCCTCCCCTGTTCACGCTCTGTCCCTGTCTCAAGAATAAATAAACATTAAAAAAATTAAAAAAAAAAATAAGATGGGATAATAATGAACCCAGTTCACGGTATTGCTAAAATGACATAATGAAATCATATAAAGCACTTGGAGCAGTGACTGATACATCAGGACTGCTCAAGGAATAGCCGATATTTTATTTTTACTATCATGAATCCTGATTTAATGGATATTTGCTGAGTGTCTACTTGGGTCCGGCGTATGTTGGGTGTAGCTGGGGATACAGAAAGGGGAGATTAGTCCCTAAGTGGGGAAGAGGGTGGTGGTTGAGAGATCCGTACAGGATTCCCATGTTAGAAAATCCAGAGAGGCAGCTGAGAGTAGAAGGGAGCTAGAAAAGTTGGTGAGGGTATGTCTAACTGAACAAACAAGAATGGCTTTCCGTGGGAGGAGGTCTGTGCGAATGGGCCTTGAAGGATGTGTGGTTTTGGGGGGCAAGTACATGCATTTATTTGGGGCAGGGAACTAAGGTGTTTCCGGATAGAACAGTGTGAGCAAAGAGGTAGAGGGTGGAAGTGGTGAGGGGAATTAGGAGCAGTGCCGGGCCGTAATGGAGGATGTTTGCACTAATCAGTGCAACCCTGGAGAGTCCGCAGCAGGACACGTATTGTTCTGCCCGCCCTACATGCAGCCTCCCTTCCTTCTGGTCACCACGTTGTTTTCCCTGTGAGCAGTCACCCCTTCTACTCTCAGTCCGTGTGGTTCGGAGAGGACTGACTCCACCCCTTAGACATGGTGATTGGTTCAGAGGTGGCAGCCCAACCTGAGCTGGGCCAATGAGCATCTTCCCTGGGACTTCTGCTGGCCTCGGCAAAGAAGTTTTCCCTTTCCACCAGAGTTGTAGCTGGTAGGGTGGAAGCCTGCAGACCTCCATCTTTGCCACCACATGGAAAAGCCTATATGGGAGAACGCCCACCACAGAGCACAGCAGAGCTGAAATATGGGGGGAACTTCTGGTGACATCAGTGGAGCATGACGCTAAGCATTACATCCTAGAGCTTTGTGTTACGTGAGACAACGGATTCCATTTTTCTTCCTAAGCCCATGTGTATTGGTCGTCTCTGGAAGAGTTCTGGTTAATAAACTAATAACAACAGTAGTAATAATAATAACGACAGCAGTTGGTTTGTAACAAGTGCCAACCACACGCCAAGTGGCGTTCGAAGAGGCTTACAGGTGGTAATTCATTCAAATTTCACCACAACGCAACAGCAGGTACCCGTTATGAGCCATTTTTTTTTGGAGGTAAAGAAAACGAAATCCCAAAGAGGTCAAGTACCTTGCCCAGGCTCTCACACCCAGCAAGCAGAGGAGCCAAGATTCAAGGCGAGGCAATCTGGCCACAGAGTCTAGGCTCTGACGCACTCTCCATGCTGACTCCCAGCCTTGGCAATGTGTGGTTTCCCTTCACGTAAACAAGAAATGGTGGCCCATGAATCCTTGATGCTCTGATTCTGCCCAGCTCATCACAGTTAGCATCTTGTTTCCAGCATACTATTCTGAGTTCAAGTGTATCCTTGGTTATCACTCTTTCTTTCATAGTTATTTTTCCAGTAGACAATCTAATAGACCAGAGCCATATCTTAAAGTCCTTTGTGCTTTCCCTCCCAGAGGGCCTTAGCAGGCCTTTATGGGTAGAGGACTCCCAGTGTCCATTCAAATTGCAACACTCCAGGTGTGAGTTTGTACCCCGGTGTCCCCAACCTGCCCTGCCTCACGTGAGTTCCCTGCTATAAAATACAAATGACTTTTTCTTCAAGGCCAGAAACTTCAAGAGCACCATCAGGAAACTTTAGAAAATACAAGCAACATGATTGCCGGGCTACGACGGACTGGACTCTTCCTGCGTGCCCTAAGCACTTTTCAGGCGTCGCCCCTGAATTTGAACCCCAGCCTGTCTGCCCCAAACCCAGCATTCCAATCTTATACTGCGTTCCAGCTCACAAAAATGTTTCAGAAGGGCAAACTGCGGAACGAGACGTGCTGTCATCTTTGAAAAGCTCAAGGGGAGGAGGTGTTTTGGAAAAAGAAAAAGAACTTGAGATATTGCACAGTGGCCAGCCAATGCATAACGCTTATTTCTTTGTACCCTTAGGGGCTGACCCACAGTGGCGCTCAAATTTTGCTGATCTAAGTGGGACGAAATTGAGGGTTTTTCATACGAATTGAGTTGGATGGAACCGAATTGAGTCAAACTGAAAACTGATAAAGGTAGAAAATGCGTTGGTTTTGCAGACGACTGTACCACTGATTAAATCACGAACAGCAACTGATGGGAAGTTTCGCGAAATAGCATTGACCCGTGGTCCCCAAGATACGCTCTCTTTTCCGTTCCTCGGGATTCAGGTCTATTCTAGTCTGTTTTTTTTTTTTAATTTTTAATTATTTGGGTCCCAGACCCACTGCACAGATTTTACTCTTCTCAAGTAGGTTGAACCTACAGTATGGAAAGTCGTGTTCTGTTGGTCAGGGCTCTCGGCAGACCTGGGGGTGGGTCCAATTCTTCATTCCTTCTCTCTGTGACTCCCTGATCTTTTAGAATCTCGGTTGCCTCATCTGTAAAATGGAGGTGAGAAGTCCTCTGTCAGGGTCTTTGGAAGGAGCAGATGGCATTGCACCTGTAAAGCTCTCAGTATAGTGCCCACGACCCGGTGCCTGGGCAAGTGGCCCCTGATATCACCAAGCCACAGAGCTGCATTTGACCCAATATAACAATTCCCAATTCCTTTCAAATCAAGGGAAAAGAAGGGTAGAGGCAGCATTCCCATTTCTCACGCCTCTCTGCCTCGATCTCTCTTGGTGCACAGTGGGCCAACCCAGATGAAATGCAGCATCACTCGCATGGGAGCCACTGCTTATCCAGGCCAAGGCTGGAGGGTCGTGGCGCCCGGACATTCCTCAGGCCGCTCTTTGGTTCTGGGATCACTTCCGAGAGAAGCAGGGTCTCAGGTAATCAATCACCGTGCGCCAGGGCCTGCCTGGCTCACGCCAGGGAGCAGGGAGCAGCCGGCGAGAGCTCGCACTTGGCCCCTGGGAGCCTGCACTGAGTTAGTCGGGATTAAAAAGTTTGACCTGCCAGGGAGCAGAAAGATAAGCCAGCTGCACGAGCTGGAAATGGTGTGATAAAAAGTTGAAAATAAAAATGAGCAGCGGGGACCCAGAGAGAGAGAGAGAGAGAGAGAGAGAGAGAGAGAGAGACAAAGCTGCAGACTCGAAAATAACCGTCTTCTTAAGTTTTCTGTTCATCTGTCTATTTGTTACCCCAGCTGTCCATTCATTCAGTACACCGGGGCACCCATGCTGTTTCCAGCCTGCTCAGGCTCTGGGGACATCAGAAGTCTAAGGCCAGCCTCTACGTTTGAGAAACTCGGGATGGGACCAAAGAGAGGAGACAGCAGCACAAGGAACCCCGCTCACAGGGGCTGCGGGCCCAAGGATGGGGGTGCCTGATCGGCTTGGGGGAGCAGTGGAAGACAAGATTACCAGGAAAGGAGACAACCAAGGCCATTCCAGGAAGAGGGAACGACAGAGACAAAGGCACAGAGGAATACCAGTAACCGACTAATGGAGCTGGGGTTTGGAAGGAAGGCAGAAGCAGAGGTGACTCAGGAAAGAGGCGCTGGGAAGATTATAAAAGAGCCTGCAGGGTGTCAAACCCTCTCCTGCAGGCAATAGGGAGCCATTGAAGGATTTGGGGTAGGGGAGTGACCACTTCAGCTCTGTGATATACAGGGAGCTCTGTGGAGCAGTGGGGTAGGTGCCCTGAATGGAGACCCTGGAGGTGAGGAGATCATTTTGGATGCTGTCCCAACAGCCCGGGTAAGAGACCACGAGGAACTGGAGACATTTAAACACTAGCTGGATACTTGTTAAAATGAAGGGCTCAACAGCCAGTTTTTAGGTTTGATATTATTGCACCTACATCTTTTAAGCAGTGAGTCTTTATCTCTAATCGATACCTACTGAGGTAAGTATGAATGAAATGACATGATATTTCGGATTTTCATCAAAATGATCTGGGTGTACGGGCTGCAGGGATTTGTGGGGAAGTGACAAACGAAACACAATCGTCTCCAAGTTGGTCACTGGTAAAACTGGGTGGTAAACCCTTTGGAGGTCATTCTATTCCCTCTACTTCTGTTTATGCTTGAAACGTTCCGTAATAAAGCTTTTTAAGGATAAGGAAGGTTTAATGAAGAAAAGGAAATGATAATAGTAAGAGCGAATACAGAAGGCGCATACTGACTGTGTTTCCGAAGACCTTGCGTATATTGTCGCTTCACAGAGGACGTGTGCAGAAAAGCGTGTGCATAGCAGGCCCGTCTGCTGCCTTCGGAGAGGCTTGCTTAACAAAGGTGGCCCTTAGGTGGCCGCTGGGAACTTGGTTTGAGGCAGGCTGCCATTATTCTCTGATAAGGGGCCCCCCACCCCGCCCTTTCTGTATGTACAGTGCGGCTTGGGCTGAACCGCCTCGCCTGCCTTCCTCCAGCAGCAGCCCGGAGTCTGGGTTTGTGCTGTGCAGGAAGGCGCCGCGTGATCGGCCCCAGTGACATCCCTGGGCACTGAGTCTCTAACAGGCGCTCCTGGTAGACCGGGCTTCACATGCCCTGTCACAGCCTGCTGCTGGGGGATCAGGGATGTCTCCTGCCATTCCATTTGCGAAGCTGGTGCCTGGTTTCCCCTGGCCTTTGCCCCACATGCCTTTTCCTTTTGTTGACGGTGATTCATAGCCTGTTTCTGTAATAAACCACAGCCTCAACAGCAACAGTGTAACGAAGGATGGTCTTAGGGACCAGAAATGCTTGCTCTGACTTTTTTTTTTTCCGGAATGTTCTTTTATTTCTGAGAGAGAAGCAGAGTGCAGGTTGGGGAGGGCAGAGAGGGAGGGAGCCACAGAATCCGAAGCAGGCTCCAGGCTTTGAGCTGTCAGCACAGAGCCCCACGCGGGGTTGGACCCCGAGATCATGACCTGAGCCAGAGTCCGCGCTCAACCAACCGAGCCGCCCAGGCGCCCCGATTCCTCTGATATTTATCAGACAGATACTTGTGCTGCCTTATTGAAGGGGTCGAGGGCGGGATCGAGGAGGAGACTACGGAGGAAACTGTTGCAATAATCCAACCAAAAGACAGCTACAGGTTAGATCAGGGTGGTTCTGGTGGCAGTGGTGAGGAGTTCTGGATTTACAAACATCAGGACGCAGGGGCAGGCAGAGGAAGTCATTGGCAGTGCCCGTGAGGTCCCGATCTGCGAACTGGAGGGCTGTCCTCGCTCAAGCCCTTTGTTCCACGGCACCCGTCCCTTCGAGTGGAGAGACGTGTGGCAGGTGACCTCTGTAACCCCCAGGAGCGTCTCTGACCCGCAGGGCAAGCACAGTTGGCAAAGATCGCCTCTTATCTAGCTTGTTGTTGCAGAGACCAGCCCAGGGGTGACTCGCCTCCCACAGAAGGACAAATGTAACGTTAAGGCACGAATGCCCTTGGCAGAAGAGAACGGTGAATGTGAGATTGCGGGAAACCACTCGGGAAAAGGTGCGTAACTAGCCCCATCCCTGCTTCCTGACCTCAACTCTTCCCAAGAGTTAAAAGTGGGCGAGGAGATTTAAAAAAAAAAAGTTTTCAAAGACAGAAAAGAAAAAAAAAATGCCTTTTTGGTTGAGAATACAGGTACCGTGGGCTGCATCTGCAGTGGAAGAAAAAGACATGTCTTTTTATGACTTAGATTACACAAACTTTCTTGAACTATAAATTTGAAATACCATGTTTCAAGGCAGGTGGGTGGATGGGTGTGGAGGAGGGAAGAGCACCCCCCCCCCCCCCGCCCCGAGCTGCTCTCCCAGATCTTGAAGTTGAGGAGTGATATTATGTTAATCTATGTTCTAATTGCTCAGCAATAAACAACACCCACTGGCTGCATAAATGTCAAGACCAAAACTATTTCTGAATCTGCTTTGAAACAGTGTCAGTCACCAAGAACAGCACCAAGAGGTTGAACGCTTTAATTAGCATGAAGAATGTTAAATATATATGACTGAGGGGTATTCGTTACAGAAAGAAACAGAGCTCAGAGGCAGAGGGTTTGGGGGGGGGGGGGTGGCGCGCGGGTGCAGGGCTGAGGCAGGAGGGAAGGCTGTGGTGCGCCCACGACGCTCGTCACCTATTGCTGAAAGTGTCACCGACCAAGTCACCACCAAGCTCGGGCGGCCCCGGGGGGCCGGGGAACTGCGGCCTTTCAAACAAAGTGGAGGCCGGTGGGACAAATCTCCGTGCTTCTCTCCACCAAGTCTACGCAGACGTCAACGACGGAAGTTAGAAAATAATAATAAAATAACTAGATTCCTTGTCTGCTCCAGTCACAGGCTGGGAAGGGCCCGGGGCCCGCTCACGGGGAGTGCGGAAATAGCCTGGGTCTGGGAGCCCCATCGTCTGAATCCCCTCTCCTCTTTTTCCCCCACCGTGTGTCAGCAGCCTGGTGCTCGGTGCCTCCGAGCCTCAGTTTCTCTGTCTTCCACAAATGAGGATAACTATACCCACCTCTTTGAACGTGAGCGTCAATGAGCCAGTGTGTGTCTATGTAGGCACAGGGGAGCCTCTTGACCACGTGAGGCACGTCCTATACGTTCCCGTAAGCAGCCTGCACCAGCTGGACTCTGCAAGGAACACCCCCCCCAACCGTGGTTCTCCTGAAGTGCAGTGAGTCCCCCCCCAGCTCCCCAAATCTACCCATCACTTCCACTAACCTGCAAGGACCGTGCTGACGGATCGGTATTCGGGACATTCACATCAAGCCTCTTACCTGAGGAAGGGATTCCGCAAAGCAATGGATGCCTTCTCTTTCAGCCTCCTCCTACTTCAGGGAGGGGTGGGTGAGGAGGGAAGCTTAGCGGTGGAAAGCGTGGACTTTGGACAGCAGACAGACCCGACGGGCGGCTCCAGGCTTTGCCATTTCTAGCGCGGTGACCTCGGACGAGCCACATAACCTTTCGGACCCTGGGTCATCTGAACGAAAGCGGCAGGGGGAGACAGACCTTTGTGACTCTTTGGGCCTTGTTAAATCTACCACGACTCCCAGTTTCGAAAACAGAGCCACGTAAATTCATTTAGGAACACGAAGGTTGTCTGGTCCTTTAAAATTTTTCCCCAAGACGGAAGGCGTTAGAATCTGGCCCCCTCGGAGACCAAGCAGACTGCAGACCGGTCTTTTCTTGCTTTTACAAGATACTTTCTTGCTGCTGTGTGGTTGCTGCATAGGGTCAAAGATTTTATTTTGTCTTTGATGCCAGTAAAATAGTATGCTCTTCAATAGTTGAAACGCTGAGGAGGTTTAGAGATTAAAATAATAATAATAATAATAATAATAAGTAGAATGCATCTTCTCCAGCTAGCAGGGCTCTCCCAAAGTATTCCCCAAGCCTTGTTCTTCCCAGAGTCGTGTGCGTGTGTGTGTGTGTGTGTGTGTGTGCGTGTGAACACTCACGGGTGTGTATAAAAGCATTATCTGTACGTGGATGTACCCGTTAGGGACGTAAAGCTAAAGTTCTTTCCCTAGGGATTTCTTTTCGTGCAGGAAATCCCAAGGAGTCGGCTGGAAGCAGATAGGTTTAATGTGTGCACCACAAATTTGGGTCTCGTGGTTCCAGGAACCACCAGGGTGATCCGACACCTCCTGGAAAGCTCCATCCAGAACTGCTGGGTAAAGGCACCCCTGCGTGTCCTAGGGATGGCGTGACGGTCCTAGAGTGAGACACAGGCCACCCTCATCCGCTGTATGCAGGAGAGTGACCGTCCCCTGTGTCTGCGCTCACAAGGGATAATGTAGAGCACTTCAGGGAGAGGTGGGAAATATTCTGAGGCACCAGGGACTTTATTTCCAACCCCGTGTCATACCACGGGAGTGGCGGATCTACCTCTCAGATCCAGAATAGAAATCCTGTGGCTTGTCTCTTCGAAAGAACTAGTTAGGTGAGAGAGAAGATGTCTGTAGCGTATCTGCAGTCGCCTGAGGGCTGGGAGGGAGGTCCGTGAGCCCTGGACAATAGGAGAGATGTCCACTCAGAGGAATTGGGACCCCAGCCAGCCCTGAGCACCTGACCCCAGAGGCACGAGGGCTTGACATGAAGGTGAAATTGCCGAGTGGAGCCCAAACCGTGTGAGGACGGTCAGAGTCAGGGCTAAAGGGAAAATCCGGTGCCAGGGCCCTGCGGCAGGTGTAACATCACCAGCACAGGTGTCCTGGGTGCAGACCAGGTGAGCGGGGAGAGGAGGCAAGATGGGGTGAGGCCGAGAGGTCAAGAGAGACGCTGGGGACGAGATGTCTCGGGCAGAATGGACAGATGCTGGCTCCTCTCATGTTCCGGAAGAGGTTGGGCCACCTGGAAGGAGAGCACGGGTCAGGTACAGGGGAGGGGCAGAAGGAAGAGTAAAAGCCCCTGGGGGTGTCAGGGGATCCTATGGGCCAGGCCTAGAGCAGAAAGCCTAGGATTTTTGCCATAGTGTTTGAGGACGTGTTGCCACTTCTCCCTGCGAGATTGCCAGTGGGGAGGTGGCATCTTTCTACCAGCATCTCTGGTAAGTGCTAGAAGATTCCCCTGATGGCGTCCCGGATAGGTTCTCCCAGTATGAGCCCGGAACTGATAATTCTCCTATTTGTTCCCTCCTTCTGCAATCAACACACACTTAACACCCACTCAACATGGGAGCGTCTGATCTGACAGGTTGAGCGAGAATCACACCAAGAGAATGGACTTTGGGTTGGGGGGACCATAAGGAAGCCCCAGGAAGGGCTTAGGTTGACCAAGTGAGGGAATGTAGTAAATAAACATCATGGCAGGCAGGCATGCCTGAGTTCAAATCTTGCTGGCTATGTAACATTGACCTCAACTCTCTGAGTCACATTTCCTCGTGTGTAAAATTCACATACGATGCTGAGGACTGACTCTATCGGGACCCTTTCAGAGCTCTTACAGCCAACAAGAATACTTTCATCTGTAGCTAATAGAACTATTGACTAGTTGTACAAAAAAAAAAAAAAAAAGTCACTTAACTGTCTCACCAAACAAAAAGTCTGAAAGTAGATGGCTCTAGGATCGGTGCAAGGATTTAGTGACTGCCACACATGTTCTTCTTTGTAGTTCATCATCCTCAGTATATTGGCTTGCTGCCTCATGGTCACAATACGGCTGCTGCTACTCCAGGCATCATGTCCTCACACCAGCAACCCAAGTCGGAAGGAAGATGGGGCAAAGGGCTTTTTCCTGGGAGACTTGGCTTTCTATTTATACCTTATTTCAAAACAAATCAGGCCATTTTCTTCAGCGCTACAATATAGGATCAGAGAGAGACAACTATATGATGCATAGGAAAATAACTGGCAGGTGTTCCATAAAGTACCATATGGTAGGCATTCCGTAAGTGTTAGTTGCTTTTTCGGGAAAGAAGTACAGCAAGATCCCAGCCTCTAGAGTCCCACTGCCTGGGTGAGATCATGAGCAAACTACTTCCCTCTTTGTGCCTCAGTTCCCTCCACTGTGAAAAAGGGCCGGGAGCTGTCAACCAGTAAGCTGTCTAGAAACATTCACGGCTCTCACCAGGATCTTTTCTCCCGCCTGCGTCCTCCCAGGCTCATCCCAAGCTCAGCCCGCCGTTGAGAATTTACCTTTCAAATCCAAGTACTAGTCAATTAACACGTTCGGTTTGAATTTTTGCAATCTTGCTTTCAGGGAGAGCGTTTAGTAAGGATTTCTGCAATGTGTCAGCAGCTCCCCAATCTTGGGGGTGCTAGGGGAAGCCGGCAACAATTACCACCTAGCTGGGCTCCTGTTAGAACTCAGGATACTTCAATTACGTGGACGCGTAATCTGGTGCCTCCGTAGAAAATGAGCAGTTAGGATGTAGATTAGATGATCATTCGTCGCCAGGAAAAATGTTGCTGTATTTGTTCTTGCCTGGTCGGTGTGCTGCTCAAGAAAGGGCTACTTTGCACTGGGCTAGTACACAATTTATTTATTTTTGTAAATTTAACAAGTGTAATCAGATGGGAGAGAGAGACATATGACTGTGTCCCGAGTTTACGCACTCGGTTTTCATTCTTTGTGCCACAAAATCGATCTAAATCGTCAATATCTCATCATCAGAACACGAGGCTGTTATGTGGGCAGCATCCATTCATTAGATGACCGCTTACATATCCAACCGTCATTTATTAGCAACCGCCCTGCGGCCAGCCCTGCGCCAGGCAGGCTCCGGGACCACAGCGGGGAGACCTGCTTCCCGAGCCGGTGCGGCTCATCGCCTGGCAGGGGACAGACACGGGCACGAACAACTTACATGCTAAAGCTGGCAAAAGGAGTGAGTGCTGAGAACAGAGGCAGCTCTGACGGAGCGGGTGATTGCCCCTGCTCGAGCTGGGGCGCGGGTGGGGTCAGGAAGGCTTCCCAGAGGAGCCAACCTGTGAACTAGGAAAGGGATTTCCAAGGGCACAAAGCAGCACCTGCAAGGGTGTGGAGGCTGAGGGGGGAAACTGTATTCAAATAAAGCCAAACTGCACCTTTTCTAGCTCTGGGCATGAAAAATCAATCTTCAGATCCTAAGATAAGACACCTACAAAAAAAAAAAAATAGGTATAAACTTTGCACGAGGCATTTAAAAATAAAAACCACTGTGAGGGGCACCTGGGTGGCTCTGTGGGTTACGTGTCTGACTTCTGCTCACGTCATGATCTCGCGGTTCATGAGTTCGGGCCTCACATCGGGCTCTGTGCTGACAGCTCGGAGCCTGGAGCCTGCTTCGGATTCTCCGTCTCCCTCTCTCTCTCGCCCCTCCCTTGCTCCCGCTCTGTCTCTCTCTCTCTTTGTCTCTAAAAAATGAATGAACATTTAAAAAATTTGTTTTGGATTTAAAAAAAAAAAAAAAGGTAAAAACCACTGTGTGTCCCCAGAAAAGCGTTGACAAAACCCAGAAAGGAATATGAAGTCAACTAAGGTACCTTCATGACTGAGTCGATATCATTGCATTTTTTTTTTCTGTGAAAAAACAGAGAGGAAAGGGGCTTGTTAGTATCCTACTTCCCTTCCCTCCAAATGTGTCTGGGAGTGGGATTTTTGTATTTCCAAGGACTTTGAATAAACGGCCTCACTGTGCACACGAAATTAAATGTGCACAAAGACCGGGCCACACAGCGTGTTCCCTCCTGGCGTGATGGCCTCAGAGCAGAAGGAACGTGTCGGACGGCGGCGGGGGGGGGGGGGGGGGAGCCTGTCAAGCAGACACAGCACTGAAAACCCCACTTTCTCTCTTCTCATCCCAGATATGGGAGAAACAGTTCCAAGCCTGAAACATGAGAGGAAATTGGACTGAGAGAGAAAAAAATCTATCCACAGGTAAACTTTCAAAATACGTGTGAAAGTCCGTGTCTCTCTGGAACTATCGAACTTTCTTGAACTACTTGAGACTCTGGAGAACAGATTAGCCTCCATTTTAGCGAACAGGTTGGTTCTTTTATTGTCTTGCTCCCCAAGTTGGTTACCCTAAGGAGGGAATTTTGGAGGCATTTCAGGCCCAGTTCAGGGTGTCTCTTTGCATCCGGAGAGAAGGTTTTTGGTTTTTTTTTGTTTTTTACCTGGACTTTGATGGCAGACAGGGCTTTGTGATGCTTTTCAACAGAGAGAGGGCATGGGCTGAGGGAAGAAGGGTCACGGACCCCGAACCAGTGCACCTGACAGGAACCTGGCTCCGGGATCTGCCAGCCTTGGGTCTTTGGTCTACTTATTTAATTTGCCGAAGCCTCATTTTCTTCCTCCATAAAATGGCGATTAAGAAACCTGGTCCCAAATGCCCAGCGCTTGTATTTTGTCGGGAGGCAGTTAGGAGGTTGTGTGAAGACGGCTGGTTTTGTACTGAGACAGACCTCCATTCAGTGCCCACCTGAGAGATCGGGAAACTGAGGCTTATTTGTCATCCAGACCCCAAAGGACAACCACTCCCCCGCTGTCACCCGCCTTTCCCTTGTCGCCTTTTCTCACCATGCCACCTTCCTCCCTTCTGCCTTCAGCAGTCAGGGGCTCAGTGTGGATTCAGCTGCCCAGAGGTTAGGGGGCCTTCCACCTCACTCCCAAGCAGAAGGTCCCGGACGCTTTGTTTCGTTTTTCACTTTTATAACTGTTTCTTTCTGCCTGCTTTGCCTTTTCCCATTTCTGTAGCTTCCGGCAGTAGGATTGCTCCAAGTGAGGGCAAGCAGCCCGAGAGATCAGGCTAAGAACGCAGGAAGGTTCCCGGGATTGGAAATCTCACCACTGAAAATGGTAGCACACGGGCCCGGGTGTGTGTGTGTGTGTGTGTGTGCGCGCGCACGTGTGTGCACATGAGCCACGTTCTCAGCCTGACCTGCAGAAGGACAGGCTGGCTCTGACGTGCTGATTATACCGACCGGCAGAAGCGGGACCTCGGGGCCAAGTCGGCACAGCGAGGGGCTGTATTGTCCGACGGTTAAAAATATGAATCTTCTTTTTTTTTTTTTTCAACGTTTATTTATCTTTGGGACAGAGAGAGACGGAGCACACGGGGGAGGGGCAGAGAGAGAGGGAGACACCGAATCGGAAACAGGCTCCAGGCTCCGAGCCATCAGCCCAGAGCCTGACGCAGGGCTCGAACTCACGGACCGCGAGATCGTGACCTGGCTGAAGTCGGACGCTTAACCGACTGCGCCACCCAGGCGCCCCAAAAATATGAATCTTCTTAAAGGACTTGGATGCAGATCCCTGCTCTGCTATGTACTAGAGGGTAAGTGGCGTCATGTTTCTGAGTCTCAGGTCCCACACTTGGCAAATAGGGACGACATTGCCTGCATGGGTGGCTTGTTATCAGAATTAATCGGGGCTGTGGGCGTATGCAGTTTCCGGCAGGGGGTACCAACCCTAGGACCCTCACCATCCTCCGTCTCCCCTCTGCCCCCTCCAGCCCCACGTGACGTGCGCTTGTCCGGGCCTCTATGAGTCATGGAAGGGAAGCGTCCTGCTTGTGAGGGTGGGAAGTGTCTGGATGGATTTGGGTCCGACGCTGTGTGACTGAGTGACTGTGTCCCAGGATAATGAGATATTGAAATTAGAGCCAAAACAACCACCCACTGCTGTGGGGAAAGAGAAAGCCATAGGAGCGCCTGGTGAGTCAGAACTGAGAAGGCAGCACAGCAGTTTGAGGACAGAGGAAAGCTGGGGAGCTGTGCCAAGAAGTTTCCACAGCCATGACTCAGGAAGAGCTTTTCTCAACTTTCCGAAACAGCATCCCGCCTGAGCTGGCCAGCCCTCTCTGGTTAGGCAATCCGCTTTTTAATAATTCTTGAAAAGCTGGGCGGACGAGAGAAAGGATGCTAAGGTTTATTGGGTCGTCCATTCTTCTGGAACATCCTCGACAAGGCCCGAGAGGTGGGTATCGCTACCCCCCATTTCCAGATAAAGAAACCGAGGTTCAGAGAGGTAAGGCCAGTTGTTCGATGTCACACAGCTTAGGATGTGAATTGGGGTCTATTTGTCGGTAAAGCCCGGCTTTTCCCACTTAGCTATACTGCATTCATTAGAACACACTCGTGTTTTGCTGGGGGGCTAACGCTGGGACACAGTCCTTTAAGACGACACAATCTAGAGGCCTGCACACAAGTTTTCCGGCTTCATTGTAGGCTCCTTCACAGCCCCCAGCGGGCCTGCTGTAAGCCCTCACAACACGTTGACTGGGTAAAAGACTGACAGTAATTGCTAACATTTATTGAGAGTTTTCTACGTGCCAGACTCTTCCTCGAGCACGTCGTCTATCATAACCCATTTAAGCCTCACAATGACAGGTAAGCCTTAGAGCCATGATTAGCACCATTTTACAGATGAAGAAACAGAGGCACAGAGAGGAGACAGAACTTGCCCAAGACAACACAGCTAAGAAGCGCCGGGCCCGGGATTTGAACCCAGGTAGCTGTTCTGGCCTTGGAGTGTCCGTTCCCAAGGCCACTGTTACGGAGACCTTGCCTAACTGAAGAGGTGATGGACAGACGGACGGACGGACGTCCGGCAGAGGTGAGAAAGGAGCCGTCATCTATGGAGGGGCTCCCGTGCACCAGGCCCGGTGCTGGGCTCTTCTGCGGGGTGGGTGACCCCCCAGTTCACACACTAGGAAACTGGGCTCCGAAGGTTGACCCGACTCGGAAGAGTCACTCACCGCAGAGCTGACATTTAAAGCAAAACTGTCTCCCCCCCCCCCAACACCCAAGGTCCCTCCGATCCTGTGGGGCGTCCCTCTGGGGCGAAGTCCACCCCGCGGAGGGTGACCGGGCCCTGGGGACGGGCGCCTTGCTGGTTGTGGAACTCCAGCCTCGGGAGCCGGCCCCCCCTCCGCCCCGTGCCCCCGACTGGCAGCCTTCTGTGTGAACTTTGCTCGGGGCAGGTTTTCATTTTCTGTGATGCTCCTGACAGCTTCTGTGGGAGGCTTGCAGGGTGGTAGACTGCACCCTTTAAAGGTTTGGTGAAGCCTCGGCAAGTGGGAGGTCTGTCGTCTTCCCAGGGCGTGTTGTCAGCTGCTGTTTGGAGATGTTTCTTTACAAACCCCAGTGCCTGAGTTCCTGGCAGGGAACAGCCTGAACTCGGGCAAAGGCTAGGACGCAGGAGGGGGAAACCAGGAGAGAGGTGAGGCGACCGGCCGGGGCTCCGTGGGACGGCGGGGGCCTGGGCCCCGTCATCTCAGAGCACCTCTGAGGCCACGACACTAGTCCCTGTGGCTGCAGCCAGGCCTGGAGAGAAGCCAGCACTCTGACAGGACCTCTTTCCTTTTGTGCCCCCTGGAAATCTGATTCCCGATGCTGACTCGTCTTACGGGCTCTTTGCGCCTGTGTCCCTTTTCTCTACTCTTGGGGGGGGGGTGATGGGGGGGCTCAAGTCACATGGAAGCTGGAGCTTGCCAGCCCGACCCCTTGCCTTACCATTTCTCCTCTGCCCTTACTCCTGAGTTTACACCTCCATGGGGGCAATCCCTGGGGATGCCGAGACATAGCAGCTGCTGTCGCTCTCTCTGTCTTAAGATGGTCACGGCCCAGGAGGACATCTGTAGATGGCAGGTGGCTCCGGCCACAGGAGAAGGGCTGAAGGGATCAGCGGGAAAGTGGGGAAATCTGCATTTCCAGAGAGGCAGGGATGCTCCATGGGGGCCGTGTGAGGATGCGGCCCTCTGAGGACAGGCAGGCGATTCCGTGCAACTGGAGTATAGGGTGAATGGGGACGAGTGGAGAGAAAAGTGGCTTAGCGATCATACAGGGCAGGCCAATGTCATTCGGAAAAGTTCTGGCATTTCGTGTGAGTCAACATTTTCCTATGTGTGGTCTCAGGAATACTCGTATCAGAATCGGCTTGCAACGCTTGTAGAAATGCAGAGTCCGGTTCCCACTTGCAGACTCCAAGGAATAAAATCTCAGGGGATGCCCAGGAATGAACGTTCTTTTTATTTTTTTTTTAATTTTTTTTTTCAACATTTATTTATTTTTTGGGGGGGACAGAGAGAGACAGAGCATGAACAGGGGAGGGGCAGAGAGAGAGGGAGACACAGAATCGGAAACAGGCTCCAGGCTCTGAGCCATCAGCCCAGAGCCCGACGTGGGGCTCGAACTCACGGACCGCGAGATCGTGACCTGGCTGATGTCGGACGCTTAACCCACTGCGCCACCCAGGCGCCCCATGAACGTTCTTTTTAAATGCTGGAAGAAGCAGCACGCACTCCTAGAGGCAATGGGAGCCCTAGAAGGATTTTAGCCGCAGAGATTAGCTCTGCATTTTAGGTGCATCCCTCTGGAGGGGCAGGAGAGGAGGCTGTCACTAAAGGAGGCCCCTGTGCACCAAAGGTGGGGCAGAAGCCAACTGCCCAGGCAGGGAGAGCTTCCCCCCCCCCCAGCTCCCCAGACCAAAGCCCCCCCAAAGACCAGTGTTCTCAGCTCCTGTGTAGCTTCTGCGCAACCGAGCCTCGTGGGTGGTAAACTGAGACCACACCCCCATGGGGCGGGGGGCAGCGCACAACCCAGCCTGGCAGTACGGTAGCCTGGGATGTGGACAGTGGTGCCTCGGCCCTGCAAAGAGGCAATCCTGAAATGAATGTGGCAGGGAACGCCCAAAGGGAGCAGAGTTTGGAGGCAGCTGGTGGGGCCCCTCCTCTTTGTCCCCCAAGGCGGGAGGCTCGCACAGCCTCTGGGGCTCGGCCACAGAAGCTTTCTGCCAGCAACCCTTCCTTTGTAGTTGTTTAAAAACTACTGTTGCCAGCGTTTTAATTGAACAGGTTACAGAAGAGGCTTCGTGGGAAAGATCAAAGGCCGTGTCATCATCGGACTCCTCTGTTCTTTCTCTGCTTCCACTCTCTTTTCCTCAGCTGGGGCAGCCGTGGTGGAGGGAGCAGGACCTCCTCCTGCCGCAGCACCTGCTTTGGGGGCGGTCCATCTGCCCCTACCGTGCACATGAGGCTCCTGATGTTAACATTGGCCAGGGCCTTGAACAGATCTTCCGTTTCCAGTTTTTGCTTTAAATACACGACTCTCTGCGTGGCTCGGTGGATTAAGTGTTTGACCTCGGCTCGGGCCGTGATCTCACGGTGTGAGAGTTTTGAGTCCTGAGTCGGGCTCTGTGCTGACAGTGTGGAGCCTGCTTGGGGTTCTCTCTCTCTCTCTGCCTCTCTCCTGTTCATCTCTCAAAATGGATAAGAAGTAAACTTCAACAGAGAGAGAGACATGACTGCCCTCTTCTGTGTGCCCCATGCAGCTTTTATTTTCTTATTTGCTCCTCCCCCATCGGTGCCACGGCGGCCACTTCTTTGTATCAGAGCTGCAGAGTTCCTCCCGCAGGTTAATTGCTCATTGCTCAACATTTTCTCTTTCTCCAAGTGCTGCTGCCCCAAGTTTCCTTTAAGGACGGAATCTTCAGCAACAAGTTTACCAAGGAGATTTGCACGCATCACTCTGGTCCTCAGATGCCTCTGTATCTTGCAGACTGGCCCCTTGGGACCCAGCTCGTTGGGCTCCGCCCCTAAGCCACCCCTGGGTTCTCCAAATCTGTCCCTTTTTGCAGCAGAAGATATTAGAATGCGGTCGAAAACGCTCAGACCTTGACGTCATGGTAAAGCGGGATCAAACCTTGGCTTTGCCTTTGTGACGTCATCTCTGCCAAAGCCAAATCCTTTCTTTCTGACCTTTAGGAACCCATTCGAGTGCAGTTGTTGACTGGCCTCCTCCTGGGGGAGGCAGCAGAGCTTAGAGCATATTGCCTGGCCTGTTAGCCTCTAAGTGGGAACTCTCACACACCGCTGGTGGGGAGGCAAAGTGTGCAACCACTTTGGGAAGCAGTCTGGCAGTTTCTTTTAAAACTCCACATGAATCTACCCTTTGACCCATCCTAAGCTTTCACCCGAAGAGAAGAAAGCCTATGTCCACAGAAAGACTAGCACATGAATGTTTATAGCATCACTATTCAAAATGGCTAAAAGTGGGTGGGTTTGGGGGACAGCCCACGTGTCCCTAAACAGGAGACTGGATAAACAGACTGTGGTATAGTCACACAGCGGGATACCCCTCAGCGGCAGAAGGGAACAGGCTTCTAATACCCAACAGTATGGACAAGTTTGGAAAGCATCATGCCAGGCAAAAGAAGCCAGCCACAAAACAGAACATCTTGTATGTTTCCATTGATCTAAAGCTCTAGAAAAGGGAAAAAAAACATACCTATAATGGAAAAAGTGAGAACAGTGATTCTCTGGGGGCCAGTGCGGTGGGTATTGCCTGGGAAGGAATGTGAGGGAAATTTCTGGAGTGATGGAAATGTCCTAAATCTTGATAAGGTTTGGGTAACACGGGTGTATATGTTTGCTGAATTTCATCGGATGGTACAATTAAGATTTGTGCATTTCTTTCTACGTAAATTTTAAAAAATATTAATAAACGTAGAACTCTAGGTAATAATGCCCACGCGGAAGTGTTTAGGGGTGAAGTGTGCAGATTTGGTCAACTTACTATGAAATGCATCAAAAATGAGATGGGGCACCTGGGGGGCTCGGTCAGTTAAGGTTCAGACTCTTGGTTTCCGCACAGGTCACGATCTCACGGTGCATGAGTTTGGGCCCCACACCGGGCTCTGCTCTGGCAGTGTAGAGCCTGCTTGGGCTTCTCTCTCTCCCTCTCTCTCTGCCCCTCCCCTACTTGCTCTCTCTCTGTCTCTCAAAATAAATCATAAATTTTTAAAAAATGAGATGGATCAGGGCACCTGGGTGGCTCAGTTGGTTGAGCATCCGACTCTTGACCTCAGCTCAGGTCTTAAGTCTCAGCGTCATGAGTTCAAGTCCCATGCTGGGCTTTGTGCTGGGCATGAAACCTACTTGAAAAAAATGAGATGGATGGATGGATGGATGGATGGATAGATACGTGGCAAAATAAATGTAGCAAAATGCTCACAATCGCAGGACCTAGGGGGTAGACACACAGGGGTTCACTGTAAATTTCTTTCAGATTTGTGGTATATGTGACATTTTTCCTGACAGCATGATGGGGGAAAGAAGTATCCAGAACCTAACTACCTGGGTTTGAATCCTAGCTCCACCCCTTCTTAGGTCTGTGATCTTAGACAAGTCCCTCAGTCTCCCTGTGCTGTGCCCCAGTCTCCTCATCCGCAAAATGGGAGTGAAAGCATTGGGTTATTCTGAAGATTACATGAGTTATTACATGGGAAGCACTTGGAACAATTCCTGGCACACAGTAGGCACTTAGTAAGGGCTGCCTTTGGCCAACCAACCCCCTGAGATGTTGTATATCTCTGTCTTCAAGGACCATATCTATATAACCCCCACCAACATTTACTGAGAGGCAGCTTTGCAGATAGACCCGTATTGAACCTTAGAATCTAAAGTCCCAGGAGTCTCAGACAAGTGGTTATTCTCTTTGGGGCCCGATTTCCTCAACCTTAAATGGGGAATAACTCCAGTGGCTCCTGGGTTTTAAGAGGATTAAATATAAAACAGCGTAAATGAAGGCAACTGAAGCAGGGTTCAATAAAGGTTCATTGAATGGCTGCTTCCTAAATTAACCTCTCCTCTCCGCTGACATAATTGAAAGGGATTGATTGAGTTATGGCCTAATGCAGTCCCCCGCCCCTGCCCCCAGCTTGTATACACAACAGGATCCCAGTTGTAGGGCTCTGGACTCCTCCAGGAACATTGAGGTGGTGGTCGAAAGGTCTGTTAGAGGAGAGAGCCCTTCACCCCAAAGCCCTGGGGCAACTCCTTTGCAGTCCCTCTCAGGGATGTCGCCTTAACCTTCAGAGGCCGGCTGGCAGTTTATTTAGCCAGGAGGCTGGAGTAAACAAGATTGATCCTGGAATAGTCATCTTGGTATTTCAGACCTATGTAGGACACCAATGAGGTAGCCTCCCCATCCCTGAGACTGGCAGGCCACTGGGCGAGGACATGCCCTGGTAAATAAATAGACCAGAAGGGGCTGTTCACAATGTCAACAGACGTTTGTCTGGCACGGTTTTGTTATAAAATGATCAGAGAGAGCAGATTTTGACCTACAGTTGCAAGACCGGTCTTGGCACAACTTGGGAATCGCTTACGAGACCATCTACTAAAATTTCACGGAAACAGACACGATTTAAACAAAAAGAGTAAACGGATTTGCAGGGCTTTCTAAAGCCTATTATATCATGATTTTTTTTAGCCTTTATTCATTTTTGAGAGAGACAGAGAGAAAGAGAGAGAGAGAGAGAGAGAGAGAGCATGAGCAGGGGAGGGGCAGAGAGAGAGAGAGACAAAGACACAGAATCAGAAGCAGGCTCCAGGCTCTGAGCTGTCAGCACACAGCCCGACATGGGGCTCGAACCCACGGACAGTGAGAGCATGACCTGGGCCGAAGTTGGACGCTTAATTGACTGAGTCACCCAGGCACCCCTATTATATCACGGTTTTTAAAACTTCTAATGGCTACTTTGACTTCCTATAGAAATGCTCTCCCCCCTCCCAAGATAAAAAAAGAAAATCCCTCCATGGTCGACTTCATTGGCTTTTAGGGAAGCGATCTCCCATCTTCAATCTTAAAATCCATCTGGATTTCAGGAGGATTTTAATGCATGCATTGCTAATACTCCCGTTTCTCACACAAAAAAAAATGCTATTTTGTAAGAGAAATTTGCAAAACCCCCCAGAGTCTCTTTAGAGATCTTTTTAAAATGCTTTGACGCTGTAGGAGTGGAAGGGCTGCTCTGAGCTCTGTGTGTGTTTTTTACCTTCCTCTTGGCAACACTTAAATGGAATTCAAATCCCAAATGTCATGAACTTTCTGCTGAGCTTAAACTAGTTAGGGAAGGCTTTTCTAAGTGCGCATGCCATGTGCAAGCCCCTGGTTAATAAAGGATTTAAGGGGGCGCCTGGGTGGCGCAGTCGGTTAAGCGTCCGACTTCAGCCAGGTCACGATCTCGCGGCCCGGGAGTTCGAGCCCCGCGTCGGGCTCTGGGCTGATGGCTCAGAGCCTGGAGCCTGTTTCCGATTCTGTGTCTCCCTCTCTCTCTGCCCCTCCCCCGTTCATGCTCTGTCTCTCTCTGTCCCAAAAATAAATAAACGTTGAAAAATAAAAATAAAATAAAAAAATAAAGGATTTAAGGGCGCGTCAGGTGGCACAATGGGATGGACCGGTGCCCTCTTCACCCTCGTTTAGCACCATTCCCATTACCCGGGTAGCTACTGACTCCTTCTCCCCCCTCACTCCCCACCAATCCCTGCACAAAGTCAGGTGCGTCACCAGCTTCCCCAGAAAATGCCAGCACACGAAACATATTGATGCTTTTATTGTGATTTCTAATTCAAGATTTCTGGCATGCCAGGGCAGATCCCATTGCCCTCCACACAACATTGGCACGTTCGCAAGTGCCCCTTGGACATGACGTTCCCAAGTCTCCCCTTGACCCCAAGTCACCAAGACACCCCCTTCCCCAGTCATCTTTCCTCATCATGCTGGTACCAAAGGCAGTGCAGAGGGGTTGAACCTCCGATTTTGGGGTCCAGAGTATGGGTTCAATACCCAGCTCCAAGACTCTCTGACGATATGGCCTTAAGCCAGTGACTTCACCTTTCTGCACCTGCTCCCTCATCTGTAAAACGTAGATAACGGTGCTTGCCATAGAATTGTGTGAACTGTCAGTGGGAGAGTTGATGCAAGCCCTTGATAGCAATGCTTTTCGAGTAAGATGTATTTCATAAATGAATCAATGAATGGACACAACCAACTTAGAGGACAACTTCGCAGGCATGGTGTCTACAGAATGCCCTTGAAAGTAGCTTTGGCAAATACATCTTTCTCCATCACGAAGAGCCAGGGGTGTGCATAAACATGTATACGCAGGATGTCTTGGATAGGGATCTGGTTGATTCATTTCAGAACTGTCCCCGTGCCACCACAGCATTGCGGTACAGGGAGTGGCATTGCCATCTTAGCTCTCTCTAGGTGCACAGGGCGCTCAGCCTAGCTGCCAGACGGTGGTCAGGCCCCCAAGGCAGCCCCCACAGAAGCCAAGCTGAGAAGTGGCTTTGGGATCCTTCGGGAGGTGAAGTGCTATTCATTGCCATTTTGGATGTGAAGCCTAACCTCCAGGGCCAAGCGAGAGACCTGGAAAATCCATCACTTGGCAACAGCTGGCCCTGATCACAAAGAGGCATGAGAGTGCTATTGCGACCTTGGGGACACACAGCATTGGAAAACCACTGACAGCTACCGATTAAAAAGGACCCTGAAGGCAGAGGTGTCTGTAAATGACAAATGGCCCTCAGTCGTGTGAGGACAGCAGAATGAGAACAAGAACTAGGCTCTGGCCAGCTCAGCCCGGGACAGCCTGTAAGACCTGGAGCCGGAGTTTAACCTCGCTAAATGTCACTGTCTTCACCTGCGCTGCAGAAACTCCAGACCTTACCTTTCAACCTTATTGCCAAGATTAAATGGTTGACATATATAAAGCACTTAACCCTGTGCCAGCACAGAATCAGTAGTTATTGTTAATAATGATTACGTTGATGACCCAAAAATTCGTTCTGAATATCTGAAGCTATATATCTAACATTCTAAATAATACCTTAATTCTCTTCCACAAATGTGAGCTTGCCAGGATTTCCCCAGAGATACAATGACATATTCCCTTGCCAATCTCATTTAGTCAACCTGCCTGTTTATCTACTATAAATACACACACACACACACACACACACACGCACGCACACACACACGTGTGTATGCACATTTACATATATGTGTTCCTGAACATGTAATGCATATATTTATATATGTGCACATGTATGTAAACATCTACATATACAGAGCGCTTTGAGGTTCACACAGAGGCACAAGTATGATGTATCATTAATATTAATACAAATAAGAATGATAATAATAATCATTCATTAAATGTTTAAGTGCCAAACACCATGCCATAGTATACACACGCATAATTTTTTCCATGCTATCAAAAATACCCAGGGTTACTATCCAGTGTCAGATGTCTGACTCAGAATCACAGTCTTAATTTTACAGATGAAGTCATTGAAAGCAAGATGGGTACATGGAGAAGCGAGAAAAGTTATATTAAGGGAAGAGCAAAGTTGAAACTCAACCCTGTATCTATCATTAACACCCCTGGTATTCACCCAAGTTTCTGATTTTAAATGAACAACTAGAGGATGGATGGATAGATGGATGAGTGGATGGATGCATGGATGGGTGGATGGGTGGATGGGTGGATGGGTGGATGGGTGGATGGGTGGATGGATGGATGGATGGATGGATGAATGGATGAATGGATGATGGATAGATGGATGATGGATGGATGGGTAGATGGGTGAATCATCAACTGAAAGAGGGAAAAGTTTTAGATGATAAAAATAATGAGTTCAGCTTTGGAAATGTTGACTTTGTGGTGCCCCTGGATAAAGGGATGGTGACCATGTCCCAAGAAGTGGGAGAACACTTGGACCTAGAAAGCAAAAAAATAAATTTCTGGGCTAGAAGTGTAACATTTTAGTATTAACTACACCTCCCTGATCCTCAGTTTTCCCTTGTATGGAAAATGAGAGTAATAATACTTTCTCAGAGGATTTTTGAGAATGTTACATTCCGCTTCACACTGGGGTTTCTGGCTGTCTCCCCATTGATACAATTCAGATGATGAGACAAACAAACAACTTACATTAACAAGTATAACGATACTTTCTTCCTAGTGCATGGAATGCCCACTTATTCCAGCAACGAATACCCTGGAAAAGGAAGACAGAACAAAGATGATGAGGACACAGAGAACCAAGAGTTTTCAGTTGATCTATTTCATCATGACCATTTCACGTGGCTTGGGCCCATCACCCTCAGAATGCAGTAATATCTTGACTCGCTTTAGATACAGATGTTCAGCCTCTTTTAGCACCCACCTAGCTTAACATTGTGTCCAAATTTGGTTTGGAACTTGAGTTTCCCCTGAGGTCTTAGGACATTTCCAGGCAGGAGATGATATTCCTTTCATATTGCATTTTTACTTGGTCCTGGTGACTAAAGGGTAACTGCATTGGAGCTTAATCGAACAAAAGAAATGGGAGTAGGAGCCAAATATGTTGTCAAATGTCTGAGGATGCGAAGTTGTCTTGGGAGGCAAAGAGCTAAGAGTTTGCCTTGAGAAAGTCAATGGGAAGAGAAGTATTCTTTTTTTTTTTTTTTTTTTTTTTTTTTTGATGATAGAAAAGCCCACGGATAGAAAAGACCTCTGGAGGAAGGATGTACTACTTGGTGAGGAGAGACCCAACTTGACATCTGAAGGACACAAATAATGTCCATTCCTAATTTCTAACTCTGGCGCTGAGAGGCTGCGATCTTGAGCAAGTAACCAAAGCCGTCTGACCTTCAGCTTTGTCTGTGAAATAGGGATATCTCTTTTTGTTAGCTAGGTCTTTGGTGGTTGCAAGTGACAGAAACCCAGCTCAATGTGGTTCAGGATGAAGGAGGAATCGATTGGGCCTTTCATACTCCTGGCAGAGAGGAGGCTACTGGATCCAAGGATCCAAGCATTATCACAACTGTCTTTCTTTCTCCAATCTAAACTTCTCTTGGCTTTTTTTGCTGTTAGAATCGATGTTCTCTTGGAAGGTGGTATGATGGCTCTTAGAGTTCTTAGGCTCACTTCTCCCCATCTTCACTTACAGAGAAGCAGAGACTTTTTGCCCTTAGTTCTCAGGGAAGAACTCTGCTTAGCCTAGTTTGGGTTTCATGCCTATCTCTAGATAATCACTCTCAGCCATGCCATAGAGAGGCCAATAGGGCCATCTCACCTTGGGACCACCTGTTAGAGGCTGGTAGGAGGAAGTGAGACATGATTTACCGAAGATGGGCATTTTGGGACTGGAAGAAGTGAACGACGCTACACAGATAAAATGAGAAAAGCCCGTTACAGTTTCCTTCAATCACAGGGATATTGTCAGAGTCAACTTAGACAATGGACATGAAAGCCCCATGCAAATGTCACCATTAAGTTAATGTGTTAATGTGTTATTAATACCTTGTTATTTCAAATAGTAATGAAATCATAGGAAATTACCAAAATTTGAGGCAGGTACATTTCTCACAGAGAATCTAGAGAAATCCATATCACCAAAGAAATCTACACAGCCAGTATTTCTTGGTATTTCAAGAAGTTTCTGTCTACCTCACCATGAGACCTAAAGATATGTCCCAGACTGGGGCGCCTGGGTGGCGCAGTCAGTTAAGCGTCCAACTTCAGCCAGGTCACGATCTCGCGGTCCGTGAGTTCGAGCCCCGCGTCAGGCTCTGGGCTGATGGCTCGGAGCCTGGAGCCTGTTTCCGATTCTGTGTCTCCCTCTCTCTCTGCCCCTCCCCCGTTCATGCTCTGTCTCTCTCTGTCCCAAAAATAAATAATAAAAAACGTTGGAAAAAAAAAATTAAAAAAAAAAAGATATGTCCCAGAGCACATGGAACTGAAGTTCACCCTTGAACAACAGAATCCAAATGTGGACTAATACTAACCAACATCAAGACTATTCCAAGCTCTGTGCTACACTGAGGGGCAGGGAAAACCAGGGAGTATCCCTTCCCCTTCTTGTTCTGTATGATACACCTTTGGCCATAATCTGAGCCGAAACCAAGAGTCAGACACGTAACGGACGGAGTCACCCAAGCACCCCAATTAACGTGCTCTTTCTTACCCGATTGTGCCCTGGGTAGAGCATAGAGCTTGGGTATTGGTAGAGCTTCTGGTATCAAAGAGGATCTCAAAACACTGCAGAGTCAATTTCCTTTTCTACCATAGCACAGATTGACTTTCCAATGGGGTTCTGTGTTCCTGCGAAGGTCATTTTTACCCCACTGTCCATTCTCTTTCTCTTCGCCTCATGAGAAATTTCTCAACATCCTCTCACTCTCCAAAACTACCAAAGGGAGAATAGGAAGGAACCCCCCGAAAGGGTTTTGTTAGCATGGTGAGGTGGAACAGCCCTCTACCAGTTGCCAGGAAACCCAGGATCCAGACTTCATCTGTGTGGGCCGCTTCTATAAACTTGGCCGCGTCCTTTCCCGACGAACTTCAGGTTTCTCACCTGTGAAGGGAACGGGATTGAGTCATCTCTAACAACGTTCAGGCTCTGAATTTTTGTAGGCGGGGACCACGGTGAATTGGGCAATGGCCAGAAACACTACTTTCCTCCAAAGAAAATGTGTCTGCTGCTTCCTCTGCTTTTTTCCCTAAGAGGTGACGGTCAGTATGCGGGACTCTCAGCATCCTCCTACTCTAAGGGTATGAATTTCAGCCTCAAACCCAGGCAGGCAACAATGAAATCTTGCCAGCTTGGATAGGTCTTTGAGCCCCCACTTCCTCTGAGTAGCAGGAAACTTAATCTTGCAAATTCAGGGTAAACTCGGGTGCTCACGAATTTCCACAATCTCACTCGCATCCATTGAGATTTTCTCGCTCTTTCTTGTCTTTTCCTTCTTCCAAGAAGATCTAAATTTGGGGAACTTACAGGTCGCCCTGCTATCCAAGGAAAGGCGTCAGTCTTCAGGGTTGTCCCGCTGGGGCTTCTGTTGACACGCAGAAGTGCTTGCCTGCACTTGGTTTGTTGGCTCTAGTTATTCCCGACGTTTCTATTCTTCAAGAACCCAGTTGACATCTTGGTCTCCCTCAGCTTCCCAGCGGCAGGGCCACACCAGTCCCTCCTCACCATCCTTAGCCTGACCACAAGGCATCAGTGGGGCCTCTGAGCTGCCCACGCCGGTCCTGCCACAATGGTTGCTCCCCTGTCTCCAGCCTTCGCAAGACTCTTCTTCCCACGGTTTCAGATGCAAAGTCAGGAGTGGGAGCCTTCTGATCTCGGTGCCTGTAGATCGTCTGACGTTTCTATTGTTCCCATCCTAGCACCGAGGCTAGGAGGTCTACGGTGAGGATCTTCTAGAAACATCTGCCTCCGTCCCACTTTCTTTTCTCCTCTCCTGTTTCTCTGCCTCACTTTACCTACCGGATGTTTACCAAGTCTGACATGGAAACTATGCTTCCGCAGTCTGTGTGTACGAATCGACCTTGGGTACTAAGTCATTGGGCAGACAGGCTTTTAATTTATGAAGCTATATTTGTTAACTAAAAAACAAAACAAAACAAAAACAAACAAACTTTGAAGCATCTTCTCTCCTTAAGTTCCAGATTCTTGGCAATTACAAGCCTCAGTTTTTAAGAAATTACCCTGTTTGATGTTTTCAGAGCTTGTTTTGGAACCGTTTACCGATCATTTTTCTTGGCGCTGCGTGTTCTCACCCTGAGTGCTGTCCCCGAGTAGTGGCAGGTATGGAATAGATACAAAGAAGTGGAGGGGGATGCCATGGGAGGCAGCTTTGGCTAAGGTCTCAGAATATTGCCTCGTGTAATCACCAGTCTCTCCAATGGTCTTCGATCCCCCAAAAGACAAGTGTGTAACGGGGATCATTCCCCTGTGAACCTCAGGTTTGGTCCAAATGCTCCGAGTGTGCTGAATTAATTTCTTGGAACATCTTTGACCTGAAAACTAGTTACATTTTAGTTTCTCTCGGGTGCAAAGGAAAGAACAGGTTGGTAATTCCTTCCTTCCTTCCTTCCTTCCTTCCTTCCTTCCTTCCTTCCCTTCCCTCCCTCTTTCTTTCTTCCTTTTTCTTTCTTTCTTCCTTTCTTTCTTTCTTTCTTTCTCTTTCTTTCTTTCTTTCTTTCTTTCTTTCTTTCTTTCTTTCTCTTTCTTTCTTTCCTTCAACAATATGACAAAACAGTAACGCATCTACCTTTATCCAGTGGTAGAATATACTGTTCATCACATCTGCCATCTTGTGGATCCCCCCCTAAACCATTAGCAGAGAAACATCATCTGTGAAGAATGTTGTGTTTGTGGAGTTATATACATTGAATGAATCTGCACAGAGGATAAGCGTTAGGGGACGTTATGTTCAGCCCCCTGAGCCCTTAAAAAAGAAAAGAACGTCATTAGCAGGGATAATGGAGAGAATATGGTACCCAGGGAGGTGTAGCCTGGGAGGTCTGGCAGTACGCAGGAGTGACGGAAACGTGATGGAGGAAGGTTGAAGGGCACTACGCCTTCCCCAGCTAGAAAATGATTGTCATCTTAGCTTTGGGGGCGAGCAGGGATTCTGGTGATAAAAGCCAAAGCCCTTCCCTTGTGGGATCCAAACCCCAAGCCGGCTAACACCAGATCAAAATCTTCCTGCCCCTAGTAAGTGTCAAGTAAATATCAAGAAAGTGCTGATCTTTTTTGATTCAGTAATCGCTCCCCCCACCCCCTTAAAGACAAGCGGAGGCAGCTCCTTCTTCCCCTAGCCAGAAGCCCAGCTCCTCGCCACTCCTCCTGAGCTCCCCTCCTCCCTCCCGTTCCTCCAGGCCCTGCCTTTCCTTCCCACCTCCAAATGTGCCAGAGGCGCCCCAGCCCAAAACCACCGTCCCATGACCCCGGCTTGCCTCCCAGCAGCTGGGCTTTCTTTTTGGTCCCAGCCAAGCTGGGGAAGGACTGTGCAGTTACTGTCTGCCTTTCCTCCCAGCCCCTCTGGACCCAGAGACTCGGGGCCACATACCGTGAGCCCCACAAGACAATGACGTGATTCTCTTGTCCTCTCTGACCTCGGCTCCAGGCCTGGCACAGAGCAGGCGAACAGAAAACATCTGATAGACGGACAGGTTCCTGGGCGGGGGGAATGGCAGGTTGGCTGAGCGAGGGAGAGATTCTTCCCAGATGAATCTCCCAGGAAGTCTCAGAATAAAGGCAGGTTACATCAAATCGTCTTTTTGAAAAAAACACTCCACACAACTAGGTGGCGTTTTGCATGCAGCGTGACAAGGACGAGGGTATGAAGGCAGGCGTGTTCCTTTGCCTCGGGCAGGCAGGCTGCTGCCTACTACTCTGAGCTAGTAGGTCAGGATCTGGAAGGAGAGTAAGGATGAGGCCACGTGTCTACAACTCAGAGCACCAGCAGCCACCAGCGACTGGTGACTGATAGGGAAGGAGAAGGTGGATTCGAGGCGTCCTGTGCTGCCTCCGCTGGGGTCCCTTTGCATCAGCGCATCCAAGGTGACGAGGAGTTGCGCGCCCTTTGCTGACATGCCGGGCTGGGAACAGCTGGGGAGAAGGAGGCTTGGTGGCCCGGTGAGGAGACGCAAGAGCCAGCCCCTGGGCCAGATAAGCACGGGTTATCACCCCGGCTCTGCGGTAGGCTCTCCAAGGCCTGACACCTGATCTGCCCTGTCCCCCAAGGTGTCCCACACCTGGCACGACACGAAGCCTCCGTGAGTATGTTCCTGACACTCACAGAACAGCTACCTCAATGCCCATTGTTCGCTGCTGCTTTACGGTTCGCAAGATGTTTTTGCCACATGATCTCGTTTCATACTTACTGCCAATGAATGAGATGGGCCTCACACGGTGCGGGGGGGGGGGGGGGGGGGGGGGGGGGGGCACAAGCTCTGGGGTCAGAAAATCGGGGTTGGAATTCTAAGACTTACGAGAGGCGTGACGTTGGGCCAATTATTGTTCCTTTCCCAGCCTCTGTTTCTCAGTTGTAACATGGGGATCACATAAGAATCTACGACAGCAGGGCATGCGGTCGTGATTGGTGCAGGGGATTGATATGGAAGAGTTGGTATAGTGCCCAGCACGTAGTAAGTGACCTTTATAAGTCACCCGTGCTCATCGCTGGTGGGGAACGTGATTCCCAGAGAGCAGAAGTCAGTTGCCCAAGGTCTTACAGCAAGTCGGTATCAGAACCAGGACTAAAATCCAAGATTTTTTGCTCCAGAGGGGTTGCTCTCCCTAGTCTATGATTATAACAGCTACCCTTTGTTGAGGGTTTCCCCACTGCCAGACACAGTGCCAAACACGTTTCACGTATTCTTTCTTTTCACGCTCAAGACGGTCCTGAGTGGGCTCTATAATTATCCCCATTTTACAGATAAGATGCCGGAGACCCAGAGAAATGAAAGCAACACGGCCAAGGCCAGCGTGTCTTTACGTGGTCATGGGATGCACCCGTAGGCGGTTCCTACCCACCTGCTGTGCTGTTCTTATTAACTTCAGTGGCGTGTTGGAGCCCAACAATCCATGAGAGCTGGTTGTTATTCATTGTTGAAACCACTGGTGATTGTTAAACCATCGGGGGCCTGGAACTGGTCACGGGGGGTGTTTATACCACAGAATTCAGCACACATTACAAACCCACGGCTTTTTCTCTTTTAACCTGAAAGGCAGTTGACCAGCCTTTAAAATTCCACTGCCTAACTTACACTTGGAAGATGTTTCTTCTCAATTCTTAGTTGTTGTGAGTTGGGGAAACTTAGGGGGAAAAATACAGACGGTGAAAAGAGTTTTCCTCATCCTAACACAGTGGTCTTTCTTTCCCCGGGGCTGAAAGTGCCCGGACTGGTAATGTCACGTAAGGTTTAATTGGTCCCTTGCCTAGTGAAGATGCTGTGCTCTTGGTGGGGGGTTATTTCTGTCTCCACTAATGAGAAGTGCTTCCATACTTGACAGGTGCCCGCCCACTTTTTAGCCTGCAAAGGTATGAGCTGGTTGTAATAGCACACAGTTAGCACATATCCAACTGGCATGCCACAGAAAAACTAGCATATTCATCCAGTATTTATTCATTTAATTAGCCAACTTTCACCCAATGCTTCTTCTTATCAGGCTCTGGGTGGGCCAGACACCGGAGGCTCAGAGAAGAGTCAACTGCGGATCCTGTCCTCAGGGGTCTCACGGTCTTACAGAAGAGATAGACAAGGCACGGAACAATTTGGGGGCTCCGAAGAAAGTGACAGAATCTCTATGTGCGGAGTATAGTGATCACGTGGAGGAGGAGGGAGGACTTGTAGCTGAAGAGAAAAATCAAAGAAAGCATCACTTGTGTGGGGATACTTGGGTATCCAAGAATCGATGGCTGGTTTCCCAAAGAATAAGGGGAAACGTGCGTGCCAGACAAAAAGAAACAGAATATGCAGAGGCCAAAAGGAGTCCAAGAAGAGGGTGTGTCTGATACCCTGCTGGAAGCTTTATCTGGAGGGCACTGTGTAGGTTGGATTGGGGAGAGAAAGGAGAGTGGAGGGATGGCCTGAGGCCAAGTCACGAAGGTCTGAAAGGCAAGGTGTATTAGTTATCTAATGCTGCATAACAAATCATCCCAAGACTGACTGGCTTTAAACAACCTATCACTTATTATCTCTCGTGTTTTCTGTGGACCTGAAATTTGGGAATGGCATGGTTAGGTGCTCTTGGCTCAAGGCTTGCCATGCGACTGTATCCAAGTCAACCAGGGCTGCAGTCATCTGAAGGCTTGACTGGGGTGGGAGGATCCACTTTTGAAGGTGGCTCACTCATATGGCTAGTGAGTCGGTGCTGGCTCTTGGCAGGGCATCTCAGTTCTCCACATAAGCCTCTTCGCAGGGCCGTCTGGGTGTCCTCAGAGGGTGAAGGCTTGCTTCCTCCTGCGTGGAACGACTGAAGAGAGTGAGATAGAAGGTACGCTTTTTATGACCCAGCCCCAGCTGTCACACACCATCATTTCCACTCTGTTCTATTGGCCGTACAGACCAGCTCTGATTCAGCGTGATAAGAGATCATTCTAGGAAGTACATACCACGAGTCCAGGATTATTGAGGGCCATCTTGAAGGCTGACTGCCATATCAGGTTAGAAGTTAGGATTTTATCTTATAGCTGATGAGAGGTGTTGGAAAAGGAAGCAAGACTATTAAAAAAAAAAAAAGGAAGTGCTTCTTGAGCATCAAAAGATGCAATGGACGTTGTATCCTGATTCTTGGAAATTCTCTTGAAATTCCCGAATAAGTTCCACTACTTGGTATCAGTGTGACCTTAGGCAAATCATCTCCTGTCTCCTAGTTTCAGCTTTTCATTTTATAAAATAAGGTTGGTTTTATCTGTCTCACAGAATTACTGAAGGACAAAAAAAAAAAAAAAATAATGCATTCAAAAGGGTTAGCACAGTGCTGGGCACTTAGTATGTGTTCAATAAAGAGTTGTTATTACCGTTGTCAGTATGATGGAGACCAACGCTTTGAGTCACACAGTGAAGACTGAAGATCCATCCGTTCTCCCCAGGGGGACCAACAGCCCCTTTAGGCTAGGACTTCTTCTCCTTGCAAAAGCCAGAAGCCCTGCCATTTCACTATCTAGGAGAGTGAATTTGATATGTGAGCCTGTTGATAAGGTTGAGTGCTTTGTACCATGTTTTATTTTTGTTGTATTTTCTGGGCTCAACCCCGAAGCAGCTGTTGTGTCCAATGGGAGGTTTAAAGCCGCTGAGAAGATTCCACCCAGAGAAGGGTCTGGGCCCTTGAGAGTGGGCACCACTGTGTTTGAAAGTCCCCACAATGCCACTGGGGACAAAGGTTCTGACTCTGGAAACGCAATCAAATTGTCTGGTAGGGGTGTTCAGGACCCTTCCCTTCCCTTCCTTGGAACACGCCAAAGGAACTTATTTTTCACTTCCACGAGCTTCCATACTTAGTCAGTGGTCACAGTAATGAAGGTGGTGGTCAGAATACAACTGTGGACTCAGATATAACAGCAAATCCCAGTCCTGTGACTTACTTTAAGGACCTAGGCAGGGTGCCTGGATGGCTCGGTTAGGTGTCCAGCTTCAGCTCAGGTCGTGATTTCATGGTTTGTGGGTTCGGGTCCCACATCGGGCTCTCTGCGGTCAGAGCCTAACCTGCTTGGGATCCTCTGTCCCCCCCTCTCTCTGCCAACCCCCCCCCCACACACATTTCTCTCTCTCAAAAATAAATAAACATTTTTTAAAAAATGACTCAGGCACGTTAATCAACCTCTTTATGCTTCTTCTTCCCCTCCTGCAATACAGGGATGAAAATAAGGTCCGCATCTATGTTATAGAGTTTGGTTATATTATTAGCACAGGTTGAAGGAGAACTTGTACTGCTGATAATTTCTTTTGGTTGACAGAATCTTTGCTTTGGCCATCAAGGTAAGTCCAAGGGATGGAAAGATGGGCACAAACGATCAGACATTGAGGGGCGTAAGTAAATATCCAAAGAGCTTAGGGTCTGAATTTCTAAGCCAAAATTTCAGGAGGAAAGGCAAAAGGATGCGATACATTTGTTTTGAAACTAATTAATGCCCCATGGATTAAGACGGAATAAAGATTGTGCTTTATCCTTTCACATCAGAAAAACCTGGATGAAATTGGTCCAAGGGCTGAAATCGATTCCAGGCTTCCCTGCGGTCATTTGCGATGACGGACTGCTTGTCAATCAGCCCATGGTTTCTTCCGGCAACCACGTTGTTGGCTTCACCTCTGGAGATAAGGAAATTAGGAGCCGGAAGAATTAAATGAACTGCCACGAGGAGCAAAGCAGCCAACCTATCGATTGGGTCAGGCGCCCTTGAGATTTCGGCCATCTGGGACCAAATACACAAACTCCTTGGAATGCTTTCTATTTTGTGTGATTTATTTAATCAAAACAGTAGTGATGGAAAAGCAAAACACTTTGTGCCATTCCTCTGATGCCCATGTGGGGAGGAGATAGAAAAGTGAAACGAAAAGATGTGGGTGACAGTGGGCATGACCCTCCGCAGTCCTATCTTTGAGTAGCAGCTTTGGTGTTGCCTGAAAGGTATTCGGACCCATGCAGGAGAAAAGATTTGGGGTGGATTTGTAAGCACACCCTCCACCAGAACAACCGAACAGAATTATGCAAAAGTTAAAAAAGAAAAAAAAAAAAGACCTAATAAATCCAGCACGGTTCCCATTATATATCATTGAGGAGTTGGCACCGACCTAGTAACTTGATTTCAGGTTCGGCATGTGTATTCCCTAATTGGCCAATAATTCCTTGATTAGTTAGGTCCAGGAAAGAGCTTGAGCATCCAGGAAAGAGCTCTTGGATGATGGTAATTACCATGAAAGCCACGTGGCTGTGTCCCCACGAGTACCTTCAAAAGAGGAAGCAAAGAGAGGACCGGGGAGTGAGAAATCCGGGTTGAGTCACAGCTTTATGATACTCAGCAGGTTACTTCCTTCTTGAGGCCCTTAGCTTCGTTATCTGGCAAATGGGAAGACTGCATCCCTCTTAAGTTTGCAGGGATTAAATAAGATGATGTTTGTAAAACGTGTGGCACGGGGTAAATTCATAATCAATAGAAGCTGTTGCAAATTGTCGTTATGAGGCTGTACGTAAGCCCCGTGGCAAAACGAACAGACCTTTCCTTCAGAGCAGTGCTTTTCCTACTGAACGTTGACAGAGCTAACCAAATGTAGCAATTGCAAACCTGTTCTATTTTCTTCGAAGTCTTTATTATTGGAAGCAAATCCGTATTCAGAGCCATAAGGCCAACTTGCAAAGTGGCTTCTATTTAGGAAGAGAAACATATTTTGTTCTATGGGGAAGGGAAAAAGGAGAAGACAATGAAGAAAATCGCATTTATTGAGTGCCCCCTATGCGCAAGGCACCGTTCCGGATGTATTAACATTGAATCCCCGAGGCATAAATAAATTGCCCCAAGTCGCACAGCTAGTAAATGGCAAAGCCAGCGTCTGAACTCAAGACTGCTAGAGCCCCAAACCTTTGCCCTGTTCTACTCCCTGAAGCCAGCATCCGAGCCCTTCAGCCACGGCCCCTCTCCAGCCCACCTGGTAACTTTGTTTTAGGACTCAAAAGATTAGCAAGATAAAAACCTTATTGAGCCTCAGAAGAGTCCAGTTTCTCACCACGAGTGACAGATCCTGGAGAGAAACTGATCACGGACTACATCGTCCTGAAGGATGAATAGAACGTGGTGCCAAAGGCGCTAATGTTAAGGTAGTCACGGCGGAGAGCAGTCAAGTGCTCAGTTGTTTCTGAAAATGATTACATCAATGTGTAGCCCTTTTGGCCTGCCCCAGGTGGAGTGGGGCTTTAAGGAAGCCCCACTTAAATCTTTAAGGAACCGGGGCGCCTGGGTGGCGCAGTCGGTTAAGCGTCCGACTTCAACCAGGTCACGATCTCGCGGTCCGTGAGTTCAAGCCCCGCGTCAGGCTCTGGGCTGATGGCTCAGAGCCTGGAGCCTGTTTCCGATTCTGTGTCTCCCTCTCTCTCTGCCCCTCCCCCGTTCATGCTCTGTCTCTCTCTGTCCCAAAAATAAATAAACGTTGAAAAAAAAAATTAAAAAAAAATCTTTAAGGAACCAATCAAGACAAAATAGAACTTATAACAAAATGTTTTCTAACTGCATTGGGATTATAACCCAAGAATCTGAGCACGGTCTGGGAGCGATTTTATGTCTTCAATTTTTAAACCATGCCGACCCCATCTTGTACGTTGGGGCTCACCTCCCTCCAATCACACACCGAGCCCACTGGGTCTTCGTGGGCTTTGCACCTGCTGTTCCCTTCGGAATGCTCTTCAGCTGTCCCTCACAGGACAACATCCTTCCTGCCATTGGGTGTGGGCTCCAATGTCCCATTCCCAGGGCCTTCCTTAAACCGTGGTGAATGCTGCTGTCCTTCCGCCTTCACTTTCTATCATACGCTTTGTTTTCTTCAAAGCACGTTTACTATTGGAAATGCCCCGTTTCCGTTGTCGGTTTTGAGATTTGTTGGTGGTCTCCCCCTCCGGAACGGAAATTCTGTGAATGTCACAACCTTACCTGTTTCTTTTGCTGCGGTCCCTTCCTGGGAACAGTGTTTTGCATTTTATAAGCATTTAGTAAATATCTTTGAATAAAGGTAAAGGAATCTCTACAATTTAGGGATGAGAAAGGGGTGAGGGAATGTGACAAGGCTCACTCAGCCCTACCTTTCTGTCTTGTTGTGTCTGCCTAGAGTGTCCCCCTCCTGAGGTCCTGGAAGACGAGTAAACTCCTAGTCTTCTCCAAAGCCCAGTGCAGGAGTCAGTTTCTCCATAAAGTCTCTCCTGCCAATCGCCCATCAGAGCTAACCGCTGACTTAGGTGTGCAATCTTTCTGTCCTGCACCTACCTCTATTTCCCCCCACCTCACACGCTGCTGTATTTATTTCCTTGTGTGCCTGGCTCCCATATTTGCATATGAGCCCCCTAGGGACGGAAGAGCCATGTTTCTCTTGTATTTCACACCTGGGACGATGTCGAGCATCGAAGACGCGCTTGGTGAACGTCTGGGAAACAGGTTGAATGGAAATTAATTACAACACACTCCTGAAAGCTATCTTTAAATGTCCACAGGCTGTGCAGGCTATCTACCTGGTTTAATTCAATTCGACACCTATTTACTCAACATAATCCAGCAGATGATGAGACTGCCCTGGAACTGTAATCTATCGGAATAAATAGAATTAAAGGTCTGCCTCTAGTTACGGTCGTTCAGAAACTTGGGAGCAGAGATCAGGGAGAGAGAGAGAATCCCAAGCAGGCTCCACACTGTCAGCGCCGAGCCGGAAGTGGGGCTCAAACTCATGAACCACGAGACCATCACCTGAGCCGAAATCAAGAGTCAGATGCCAGCCGAGCGCCCCTTCCTCTCTGTTAAATCTTATGCTCTGTCCCGGGGATTCGGGGCTGTAGGTGTTATCACTGGTGTGCATACCAGGTGTTGTGGGAGCAGAAGAAAGGGGAATTTATTGATCACCATGAGCCCTGCGAAGACCTTATGGAGAAGAACAGGTCTCATAGTCTTTGAACGTTTCCGCCAGAAGAAAAGAGGACAAGTTCCGGTCATGCCAGCTGCGGAGACACAGGAGGGGCAGCAGGCACTTGGAGGGCACCGGGAGTAAAGGTGGTGAGACGGGAGAGGTGGACCCGAGAGATGAGGGGGGCCTTGCCAGCCTGGAGTGATCCGAGATCTACTGAAGACGACAACCCCCCTACCTGCCTCCACCTGTCCAGCTGGGCGTGAGACACTGGGGTCTGGACAATGGTGGTTTGCTAGGGAGGCTGAGATACAGTTGTCTCATCGCTGGGTGGCGCTCAGGCCTGTCCCCGCAGGGTGACTGCCTGGCCGAGTCCAGCTCTGTCTGCGAGGCCCCCACCCCACCCTCTAGTCCACACGGCTCTGTACACGCTGGGGACGAGGACGTCTCGAAAGACCCCCAGAGCTCCCTTGAGGATGGAGGGGAAAGTAGACAGAAGGGCCCAGGAGGAGGCCTTCCGATCCACCACGGAGGACAGAGTGAGTGAAGTCTGAAGTCTGCGAGGGGCTTGGGAGAAGGGTGCCGGTGGGGGGGGGGGAAGGCTCTCTGGGAGTGTGGGGGCGGGGCCCAGAGAGGAGGCCCCAAGTCTGCCCCGTAACTGAGTTCACTGCGGGATTCTGAGATGGAGTCGCGATGGGGACAGAGGGACCCAGCCCCCCAGGCAATCAGGGAGCGGCGGTAGAGGTGGCAGCTGCAGTTCCTGGACCAGTAAGAATGCAAACTCGTGAGAGAGAGAAGCTTCTTCTCTGTTCTCCGGAGCCGCAGTTCCAACAGGAGCCACACAGGCCACGTGGAGGTGGAGCCACCATATCGTCGCTCTGAGGACCAAAGACACCCGCTACAATCAAAAAGAATGAAATCTGGCCATTTGCGACTACGTGGACGGACCTGGAGGGCATCACACTAAGCGAGATGAGTCCGAGAAAGACAAAAATCACAGGACTTCACTCAGATGAGGACTTTAAGTTAAGAGACAAAACCGATGAACGCGAGGGAAGGGAAGCAAAAATAACGTAAAAACAGGGAGGGGGACGAAACAGAAGAGACTCATCAATATGGAGAACAAACTGAGGGTTACGGGAGGGGTTGTGGGAGGGGGGATGGGCTAAATGGGTCAGGGGCACTAAGGAATCGACTCCGGAAATCATTGTTGCGCTATATGCGAACTCGCTTGGATGTAAATTAAAAAAAAAATAAATTAAAAACAACAACAACAGAGAAGCCCGGAGCCCAGGAAGTACCAGTGTGGGGACTTCAGAGGATAGAACAGATCCCAAAATTAGGACTTTGGTCTCATGCACGCAACTCAGACGAGCCACGCGGCCTGAGGCAGCCGCCTACTGTAGCTTGAATGCTCATTAAACGTTTGGTAAATGGAAAAAAAAACAAAAACAAAAACAAAAACAAAAAACAACAACAACAACAACAAAAACACATGCTACAGAGGTGGAGGCATAAGCTTGAAAGAGCCTTGTTGCTTCATTTCCTTGTGCAACCGCACCCTGTCTGGATTGCTTCTTTTCAAACACCTTGTCATAGAATGGAGTAAAATCTTACTTCATTAAAAAAAAAAACGAGGGGGGGGTCTGTGATGCTGAGTGAATCGCTTTCTTTCTAGTCTCCTCAGCATTCTCATTCCAAGAAGGAGAAGCATGAAGCACCCTCCAGAAAACTCATTCGTGTTTATATTTATCACCCTATAAAATGGGGGTGATAGCACCTGGCAGCCAGGATGGTCCTAGGCTCACATGGGATAATGCAGCATTTCCCAATACACAGGCTCTAGGACATTCGTGGAGGACAAATGATCCCAGATTGTATCGAATATATTAACAGACTTTCTGATTACTTCAAACAGAAGGTCTTAATATGGCGCGAATATCCTCCGCACCCTCCTCTGCCGTTCTTTTTTTCACGAGAGTGAGAACAAGAGGTCAGAGCCACGGTAAGAAACTGTATGCCAAGAGTGGCCACACAGACCTCATGGGTGCCACAGAGACACCCGCCTGCTTTCCTCGCCTCTCACACAGTATCTTTGATCCAAGTTTCTTCTAGACGTTTATGCCATGCCAACCATTGGAACTCATTCAGCAGAGATCCCAAGAGCTGTATTTTAATGCTTTACATCCTATGAGCTAGAATCTCATATGTAAGGATTTCCTGGCCACTCTGTGGCTAGAATCCACAGGCATTATTTCGTTTCCACCACACTTATTTTTATAAGTGTCTTCTACGAATAGCCAATGGGGCTTCATTTTTATATCAGGTGATTATATAAAGTGTCCTTCTTAAATAAATGCATTTATTTTTCCCAGGGAGTCAACTAAGTAAGTAAATCATGTTGGCAGGACGGAGCTATGACTCAGTGTTCAGAGGTATGACCAGGTATATGGGTGGCAAGTATGAAAAAGGAGGAACACAAGTGACTGGTAAAGAATGAAATAAATTTACAAACAATGAAATCCTTTACAAGGATTTCAAAGTCCACTGGGTGGACTTTGCAGAGACCTCACTTGTCCAGAGAGGACAGTCGCAGAGGAGCTGAGGCAGGCAAGGAATAATGAGAGGAAGCCAGTTACAGTGCCCTTGAATGGAAGGAGCCCTGGGGCTGTCACAGGAGCCAGTTTCTCATCAGAGCCTTTGTTGGCCCTGCTCTGAGATGCAAGTCCAAAGACTCCCAAGGGATTAGCTCAGAAGAACTTTGCAGAGGAGCACGGGGAGCAGGAATCACTTTGATAAACTACAAAATACTGAGCTTCTTCGAGTCTGCCTGTATTTAACACGGCAAGTAGAAGTCTTAGCTTGCGTGTGAGAGAGTCAGATGTGCATAAGATGACCTAGCTGTCGGGTAGCTCCTAGCCCTGGGGCTGACAGATGTCGTAGCCCTAATTGCAGAGGTGGGGGGGGGGTCTCCTAGAAGGTAACCCAAGCTGTGTCCATGGGTAGGTTGGGTATACAACTGGACACGTCTGCCACGGCAGAATGATGGGCCAACAATTTTCAGAAGAAGAAGGAGAAGCATGAAGCACCCTCAAGAAAACTCATCTTGGGCTGACCCAGGGCAAATCCCTGATCTTTGTTGTCAGGGAAGAGAAGTGTTCTTCAGGACAGTGAAGGAAGCACCCACCGTAACGAATGCTCAGCGCATATGTGTGGAACAATCAACGAACGAATAAATCTGTCTTGAGCTCAGGCAGTGGAGCACCTGTTCTGTGATACCCTCCATTAAAGCGCCTCTAGCAAGAGCCACTCACAGTTTACTATTTTGTTCTCCATTGTGAAAAAGTAACCCTGAAAAATAACGACAGGTCTCAATTGTTCCTAAGTCACGGTACCACCTGTATCCCTTCCTCTCAGGAGATGAGCCACACTGAGGAAAGAAAAAAAGGGTCATCGCTACAGATTTCCTACGCAAAGCCCCTTGATTTTGCAGGCAGCGTGGCTTGTTTTCTCTTAGAAAACAGAGTTGGCTGTTAGTGTCTCCAAAGAGGCAAGAAAGTAATGCTTGGATGTCATCATTGACCCACCATTTTTGCCTGGGCTGGGGCAGAGAGACAGCTAATAAATGGCTCTTTCCAAACAGCCACGGTTATGTCCACCAAGATTGTCTGTGGATTGGGGGCAAACACTCTTGTATCCATTCCTTTGTCTGAGTGAGTTCTGCCACCTTAAGGCTTTTGCTGTCCTTCCATCTGTATTATAGTTCTCCAAAGAAAGCACCAATAGGATATATATAGATATATAACAGGATATTTATTAAAGAAATTGGTTCGTGTGGTTACGGAGGCCAAGAAGTCCCACAACTTGCTATCTGTAAGCTGGAGAACCAAGAAAGCTGGTGGAATAATTCAGTCTGAGTCCGAAGGCCTGAAAACCACAGGAACAAGTGACGGAACTCCCAGAGTCCAAAGGCCCAAGGACCAGGAGCTCTGATATCCAGGGGAAGGAGAAGGTAGATGTCCCAGCTCAAGAAGAAAGAGAGGAATCGCCCTTCCTCCACCTTTTTTGTTCCATCCAAGCCCCCAACAGATTCGACGAAGAACGCCCACTCCTGTAAGTGTGCATCTCTTCACTAAATCTCCCAGATCAAAGGCTAATTTCCGCCAGAAACACCTTGACAGACACACCCCAGAATATTGTTTTACCAGCTATCTGGGTGTGCCGTAGACCAGTCAAGGTCACACATAAAATTAACTACCACACCATCTTTAGCAGAGAGCTGAAACCAAGATTAGCGGAATAGGAATGGTCCAGGGAATGGAGTTCTGAAAGTTCGTGTCACTTCAATTGGAAGAATCCCCAAGTGACACTGAGCCCAGAGAAGAGGTTTCTTCTTTTGACCATGGCTCTAAAACACCTACTATGCCTCCATGGATCACTGGTGACCACACTGGGAAATGCGATGCCTGGTGGCAGTGGGTGCCCCGTAGCGTGCGGCCTGGCACGGAGCAGGTAGGGAGGGTCAGCAGAAGGGCACTTGTATGCGAGCCTCTGAGAGACCCCCTGGGAACCCCAAGAAATCTCTTGGGATGAGGGATAATTTCTCTGCAAGAAACTGTCAGCAGCTGGGGGCACTTCACCAATGGAGTCCCATCATTAGGGTTTCTTTGGCATCTTTTATATCCATAGCTGATGAAACCTGGCAAAATTCAAGCTACCCCGTCACAGTCTGAACGGTAAAATGCCTCCGGATGGGCTTCAGTTCTGGGATATCAATCCCACCACTGCTCACCAGCATGGGAGCTGCGGGAAGTTCTAAATCCTCTCAGAGCCCCCTTGCCTCCTGTCTATTATGAGAGTCATCGTGTCTCCCATGCAAATGTGTTAAGAGGACTGAAGACGATACGTGGAACCCTATGTCAACTCATCTCCAGGAAAGGGCTATTTTCATCCTGAACTAACTGCGACGTACCTACCCCTGTGCCCCGAAGTGCATGGACCCATGGCCCTGGAGTGACAACGAGCAGTATGCATTTAACTGAGGCTCAGAGGAAGGTGATCCCGGGCCTTACATCACACACTACACGGCAGGTGACCGCGAGCTGCCCTGCTCAGTGTTTCTGGTCCTCCCCAAGTCCTTCCTGCTCACGCTGACAGTAGAGTTGTCTGGAGGGCATCTTCCCTCCAGGGCTCAGCATGTCTCCCCACCCCCAACTTACTCATCTCCTTCCACAGGAATCTAGTCCAAACTCGTTTCCATCCCACACTGGCTGTTATGCAAAGCCAGTCGAAGGAGCTAATCAAATATTAGATCTAATCTAATAATTAGACCAGTCTAATTACCTAAGTGTCTAATTATAGAGAATTCTCAACCCTGTTGCTAAACGTCCTCAGAATGCTGTGCAGAAGCCTCTGGCACATAGTAGGTACTCAATAAATGGGACCTTCTTCTTCTTCCCCCTTGATACTCCTTGGATGTGAATTCAAGGAGGCATTGGCATCAGATGTAATGTCGCAATATGGGAAAAGCTGCTCGGTTAGCCTCATCATTTTGGAAGCCAGAGGTCAGCCCCCCAAAACTACAGGTACGTCCATCCAGAGGCTTCGAAGCAGCAGAGAAAACACCAGGACCGTACCCCGTCCTGGCTCTGTCACTCACCAGCTGGGTGACCTTGGGAAACTGTGTTTACCACCCAGGACAACAATTTTCTTAGTTGAAATTGATCAAGATTGAGGGATGAGAATGAATGCCACCAACCCACAGCAATGCTGCACGGCTTAAAAGTGGTAGGTGGAAACTGAGGTTGGCTTCGTTGTTTCACAGCCTCCATTAAGACCTGGAATAGCACATTGAGCAGTTAAAGCCATCTGGAAAGATCTAAGCTTAACAGCTGGTTCCACCATTTACGGATAACACAACTTTGGATAAATGACCTTACCTCTCTGGGCCTTGGCCTCCTTATGAATTAAATGGTAGTGGGGCTGGGGGGGCCAGGGGCGAGCATGCATAATAAGCATGAAACTGTTGTTCTCTCCAAGAGTGTTGGAGGGATTAGATGAGATAAAGGACAGATGTAAAGACGAAGCACGGGGCTTCTTAGTTTGGGGCATAATGGTTTCAGCTTAACCCACACCTGGCCAGGGGCTGCTATATTTGTACTTCCCTAACCCGAGATGGCATCTCACATTGTAACCTTGTTCTAGACTTCAAATAACTTGGTCAATGAGCCTCTCTCTCTCTTTCGCTCTCTCTCGCTCTCTCTCTCTCTCTCTCTCTCTCTCTCAATTTTAAAATCCCCTTTACTTTTATAACATAATGACAGTTCATATTGGAAAACTCGAAAACCAAAAACAAAAAGTCCATTATTCCGCAACTCCACGGTTCATTCAACTAACGTTTATCATCTGTCTTCCATGGGCCCAGCTCGTACGTGCTGTAGCAGTAAACAAGACAGATGAGTTCCTGCTCTCTGGAGCTGACTTTCTGGTAGGCAGAGATAATCAACGAACCAAGAAAGAAAGAAAAGAATGTTAAGCAGTGATCATTGCTATGATGAAAATAAAACGGAGCAATATGACAGAGACCTAGGTGACAGAGAGCCAGCTACTCTAGATGAAGCAGTTAAGAAAGACCTCCCTAGGGGGCGCCTGGGTGGCGCAGTCGGTTGAGCGTCCGACTTCAGCCAGGTCACGATCTCGCGGTCCGGGAGTTTGAGCCCCGCGTCGGGCTCTGGGCTGATGGCTCGGAGCCTGGAGCCTGTTTCCGATTCTGTGTCTCCCTCTCTCTCTGCCCCTCCCCCGTTCATGCTCTGTCTCTCTCTGTCCCAAAAATAAATAAAAACGTTGAAAAAAAAATTAAAAAAAAAAAAAAGAAAGACTTCCCTAGAAGTGGTGATATTTGAACTAAGACCTGAATGAAAAGAAGCGCATTGTGCAAAGATCTGGGGAAAGGGTGCTTGAGGCAGAGGGTGTAGCCACGGCCAAATCTTGGAAGGAAAAAAGCATGATATGCGTGAGAAACAAACACACAAAAAGGTCCATGTGTCTGGACTGTAATGAGCATGGGGACGATGATGTGAGAAGACGTTGGGGACAGAGGTAGGGACTAGATTATAGCAGGCCTTGTGGGCCTGCATAAGGTTTGGGTCTGATTCAGATGCAAGTGACGGCCCCTGGAAGGTTCGCACGGCTCTAAGATCCCATGGTGGAGGCAAACTGTAAGGAGGAAGAGTAAAAGCAGGGAACCTAATGGAGAAGCTACTGCAATAGTCCAGGCAGAAGACAGAGGTGGCCTGGCTGATCGTGAAATAGAAGGAGAGGTGTGGGTAGGGCGGGACGTGTCTGGAAGGGGAGTCATCAGGGCTTGTTGACGGGTTGGATGTGGGGGTTCAGGGGATGTGGGGCATCAGCAGTGACTCCCAGTTCTCAGCCAAGCCACCCGCTGATGGGAAAGAGGCAGAGGCATAGGGTGTGGGAGAAATGAGGGGAGCTGGAGAAGGAATCAGGAGGTCTCCAGCTCAGCGGTGCTACCTACCCTGGAGATACCTATTAGACCTCCGAGTGGAGCTTCTGGAGATACAACTGGATATCTGAGTCTCAGGCTCAAGGATATGTGGCGACCAAAGACACGAAATCGGGGGTCATTGTCATGTGACTGATTGAGATCACTGAAAGTGAGAAAGTATGTAAAGAAGAGGGCCCAAAACAGGGCCGCGTGGCACTCTAGCTTAGAGGGTTGGAGAAGGTTTGGGAGGGAGCCGAAAAGAAGACTGAAAAGGAGCCCCCCCCCCCCCGATCCTCCTCCACGCCTGACCCTTCCTAGTGGTATAGACACCAATTAACTCGAAATTCAACCTTGAAAAGCTGAACCATCAGGTTGATTAACGTACTTGCTTAGCTGACTTGATGCACGTAGGCGTTAGCAATTATCCTAATAAAAAGAAGCTTCATTCTGGAGTCAGGGTCTCATTCCGACTGGAGTATGAGGACCTTCACTTAACTGCGCCTTGTTTGAGGACTCATCGTTGGTGAGTTTGGTGACTCCGGCCATACTCCCTGCCACAGAAGGTGGCCTCAGGAAAAGCCCCACGTGCTCTGTGGTCATGCGGGCTGCCAGCCATCACAGGGCCCTTCTGTCATCCTTTCTCCCCACCCAAGCCCGGCCCGGGGAATTTGGGGAATGTTCCCAGCCAGTGGGGCAAAAGCAGACTGACTCAGAATAAAATAATTACTTGGGGGGCGCCTGGGGGGCGCAGTCGGTTAAGCGTCCGACTTCAGCCAGGTCACGATCTCGCGGTCCGGGAGTTCGAGCCCCGCGTCAGGCTCTGGGCTGATGGCTCAGAGCCTGGAGCCTGTTTCCAATTCTGTGTCTCCCTCTCTCTGTCCCTCCCCCGTTCATGCTCTGTCTCTCTCTGTCCCCAAAAAATAAATAAACGTTTAAAAAAAAATTTTAAAAAAATAAATAAAAATAAATAAATAAATAATAATTACTTGGGGGCGCCTGGGTGGCGCAGTCGGTTAAGCGTCCGACTTCAGCCAGGTCACGATCTCGCGGTCGGGGAGTTCGAGCCCCGCGTCGGGCTCTGGGCTGATGGCTCAGAGCCTGGAGCCTGTTTCCGATTCTGTGTCTCCCTCTCTCTCTGCCCCTCCCCCGTTCATGCTCTGTCTCTCTCTGTCCCAAAAATAAATAAACGTTGAAAAAAAAAATTTTTTTTTAAATAAAATAATTACTTGTTTCTGGTCCAAGTCGCATTTTATATGAAATTCCCCCAAGGCTTTCTTACATGATGTTTATTTATTTTAAAAAAAGCAACTTAGTCTGAGTATTTCCCTGAAAGTAAAGACTCCAAGCACCCTGTTTCTATTCGTGACCTGCCAACAGCATGAAAGAAATTGTCAAAGCTACAAATAACACTTGGAGGTTGATTCTAAGAAGTTACTAACTTGGGGAAACATTGGAACTGAACTTCTTGGAAACACTGAATATATAAACGCTGATGTGGAAGTTTGATTTGATGATTATGACAGAGTTTGTTTCTGTTTGTCACCTGAATTTGAGAAATCTAGAGCCCATCAAAGTTATTTGCATTAAAGAAAACTATGAATATCATCCATTGGGCCATAAACGCATTCTCTGAGGGGAAAAAAAAAAGCATCCTCAGTGAACCTGCTTTTGCAACCAGCCAATGTCAACCCCGTGCTTCGGCCAAACAGGGACAAACCCACGCCGGAAAATGTCTGCGAGAACAACCAACCAACAACAGTCAAACACAGGTAACTTCTTCGCTGTAGACAATATCAACCTGCTTAGGCTTCTGAAAATCCGCCAATCCCTGTACTCAGTGCTTCCCCAAGGCCCCGGACAGAGTCATCAGGGCCATCTGCTGTGTGCAAAGAGACTGCCCCTCCAGCATGGCCGTCCCTCACTACAGTAAGCCGTAAATTCAGTTTTGTCTTTTTATTTCAGGTATTGAGTGACGGTCTCATCATCATATGAATTTTCTGTGTCTCGTGCTTAAATGTGGGAGGATGGATTAACCCGTATGTTCATCGACCCTTTCGCAAGCGCTTTATATGCGCCTGTCTTTGCGCTTGGTGTTGGGGGCACAGACGGAATAGGACGCGATCCCTCTCTCAGAGGAACTTTCAGGCCAGGAAGCACAAGGCTAGAACATGAATAATAATCACGGCGCGGGAAGAACCGTCCAAGGGCTACAGAGGAGGAAGGAATAAGTGCCAACGGGGAGAGGAAGACAGAGAAGCACTTCACGGTGGTGTTTTGGGTGAGGTTTCAATAACGTAGCTGAGTTCTCCAGACAAAGGAAAGGGAGAGGGTATCCCAGGGGCGGGGAACAGAATGGGCAAAACCCCCGGAGACCTGAAAGAACGCACCGGCCTCAGCGATGGTGAGGAGCACGGCAGACATCAGCATTCTCGGGAAGGCTGGAGGAGCAGGGAGGAGCCCGGTTGGGAAGGGTCCCCAAGGCTGTAGCCACCGGGCAGTTTGGTTTAAGCTCGTTCGACTCAGTCTTCTCCTTGATAATATAGAAATAAAGTAGAATTACCTACGCGGGGGTCACGTTGTGTTGCCTGGGTAATCACAACAACCCGATGGGGTAGGTGCTGCTATTATTCCCAGTCCTCCCTCGAGAGGAAAATGGAGCCATCCAAGGGAAATAAGGCTTTGGGTTTTATGACCTGGGTTGGCCGCGACACCCAGATCGACGCCAGTGCAAGAACTCGACATTGGGGACAGCCCGTGCTTTGGTAGATCTGAGCCAACGAGGCGCTCACTTACTTACCCACTGATCGGACAGACGCTAACTGAGCATCTACAACTTGCCGGGCACGTTAGCGGATGTCGTTCCTGGTCTTCCAGAGCTTCTGCAATAACATCGAAAGCGCAGAGCACCAGCTATCTGCCAGGCACTGTTCTAAGCACGTCATGCTTGAGGGCGCATTTAATACTCCCAACAAAGCTATGAGGAAGGTAAATATTACCAGGCCCATTTGACAGAGAGGACACAGAGGCACAGGGAGATTAAGCGGTCTTGCCAAAATTACGTGGTGAATAGCAAAGCCGGAACTTGAACCCAGGGAGTACAGCTCCAGTAACTGAACCCTTACCAGCAGCTACACCAGTTTGTGGTCTGGGGCTACGCTACTCGGAGTGGGTTCGTGAAGCCCCCCCATCCATGCCACCCGCTGTGGCCCGGGGCTTCCTTATGTGCACTGCGGAGGCCAGCAAATAGGTTCTCCCCAGCAAGACCTTCTCAGTGAAGGAGGTGTTGGGATTGACGTTCTGACACAAACTCTTGATGTGGTCAGAGCCCGGCACCATGAGAGGCAGAGGATGAAGGAGACTTTATACAAGGGATCGCAGCATACATTTGTCATTGTCATTGGGATCCGATACTTGGCGAGAAAAGGGCAGGGTGATGGGAGAGAGCGCGGGAGGGGAGCAGGAATTTCCCCATCCTCCCCGTAGCAGGGGAGCAGGGGCGTGGAAGCATCCCGGAGACATGGGGGATGGGAAGACTCGGGGAGGGAGCAGAAGCCTGGGGACGGAGGGGAATGTGGACGGCAATGCAGGAAGAAGGGCGGGACCCTGGCACATTTGGGAACCAGAGAAAACATACATGAGTGTAAGGAAAGACTCCTGGCAGGTGTGTAAGGAAATTGGCCATGAGCAACTCATGGTACATGGGAATGAAAACACTTCAAGGAAGGCCAGAGGTGTTTGCTTGCCGTGCAGAACCTTCCGGAATCCCACGGTGTGGCTTTCTGCTTCGGACACCTCCAACAGGTATATGCTGAGTCTGCAGTGACCCTGGCCAGCGCCAGTCAGGAGCCAAGCTGGACGGCTGGGCCCAAGGCAGTGTTACCACATTGCTTCTGTGTCACTGTGGGCCGCATCACTCACTGAACCTGGGTTGGGCCTGGAGCCACAATTGAGCACTGTGGCTCTGCAGGGTTTCCAGACAACCCTGGAAGGCAGGAAGTAAGTCTATTGGCCGAGGGTTGAGAGAAAGAAGAGGAGAGGGAGGCAAGGACTGAACGCAGACCACTATTGCACACGTTATCAGCTCCTTTGATGCCCACACAACCCTGTGTGGAGGGAACCATGAGTCAGTCCCCTCATTACTGAGAAATGAAATGAGACTCAGCTAGCCCTGGACTTGCCCATAGGGGTGCAGTAGTCAGCTCAGAGTCTCGCTAGACAAGCCTGTGCCTCCCTTTCAGAGCTGATCCCCAGACCCCAGATCATCCTGCCCCAGTCACAAAGCCCAATCCTAATTCCATCACTGTCTACTTAAAACACTGTGATGAAAGGGAAGAATGGTGTAGGAAATTAAAAATAAATCGAGGGCGTGAGCGAGAGAGGAAACTACTTGAACTTGGGGTTCTTGAGGATTGAAGGAAATAATGTGTGTAAAGCACCTGGCCTGCAGTCATGGTCACTGACAGTTGGGATCATTATTATGAGTGAGGACAGGGTTTGAGACATAGGAGACATTCCATAAATACTCATGTGGTCACAATTTGGCAAAGAAGGAAAAAGAGGTGGGGCAGGATGAGGAGGGTGGGAAGAGAGAGAGGGGAGCCTAGCTGCCCCCGCTCCGAGTGGGGAGGTGTGGTTGCAACCTCCCCACCCCCCCCCACCCCGCCTGACTCCCACCTTTAGTGGATTTATTTGACGTTCTGATGCTGTCTTTGCCCTGGGAGACATAGCGCTAACATCTCCAGCCGGGGCTAGGACTTTTCCAGACCCTCAGTGGTTTTGACAACGTAATGGAACAAACTCCTTTGGCAGTAATTTGCCAAGTACGTTTTGCTACAGCAAGCTTTCGTGAAGAAGAATAGTGTTCCAGGAGCTATCAGAGGCACGAGGCATGGGTGCAGCCAACCGCAAAAATGACGAAGCATCCTAATCACTCCGCCCCACCCCGCCACCCCGTAACGCTCTCCCTGGCCCCTAGGTCACTGGTTCTCACTTTCCAGGCACCTGGAGGCGGTCTCTGCAATCCCACAGGTGGCTTAGTATCGAGGCTCCCCCACTGAGTCACGGTGTGACCTTGGGTGAGGACTTTCACCCCTCCCAGCCTCCATTTCTTCATCTGTAAAATGGGACGAAACCCCCTTAAGACGATGGGAAGGAATGGGATTGGCTCGGCTTCAGAACCTGTTAATGTGAATCCAAATCCTGCTCAGGGAGGGGAGGATAACTTTGGAGCCCATCTGTTCTCAGCACTCCAGCTCAGGAGGTCTTGTTTAAATGCAACATTGTGTGTGTGTGTGTGTGTGTGTGTGTGTGTGAGAGAGAGAGAGAGAGAGAGAGAGAGAGAAAGCAAGAAAGAGAGGGGCAGAAAGAGAGGGAGAGAGAGAATCCAAACCAGGCTCTGCGCGGTCAGCACAGAGCCCAATGCAGGGCTCGATCCCACAAACCATGAGATGGTGACCTGAGCCAAAATCAAGAGTCGGAGGCTTGACCGACTGAGCCACCCAGGCGCCCCACCCCTTGTATTGTTTTTTCACGGATAGTCCTTATGGGTTCTTTGGAGACACCCACTGTTAGCAAGCTCTGTCATGTAATTCCCTTGACGGGGCAAATGCCATTGTTCCTGCCACACGTTATAACTCAGCCCTCACTCCCAGGCAGGGGTCCACCCTCAGCTTTGACTGAACTCACCTCGCCCTTCCTGGGGATCCTCTAGGGCAGAGTGTGGGGCAACCCCATGTCTTTGGCCTGTTGGGGTGGGGAGTGCAGACCGTATTCCACAGCCCCGGTGATCTCAGCCTTGAGCTCACTCAGTCACCAGACAGCACCTAGTTAACTCCTAAACGCGTTCTACCTTTGCTGGGAGTGAAGGGTTAACAGAGGCAGAACCGGGTTCTGACCACCTCTTCTGCAAATCCTGCAGAGCGGTCTTGCGCCTCCCTTTGCGGCACTTGACGTCTCTTGCCTTGAGGCTTTGGAAGAACATGAGGCTAGAATAGGTCCATTTCGAAAAGAAAGTCGCATAAAATACCACGAGCATTTGCTACTGGGGCGAGGAAGGTGGGGTGCAATCAGGGACGGTTTCTTGCAGAAGGGGATATTAGAGATAGATATTAGAGGATAATACGAAGTTACCAAGCGGAGGACGGAGGGAAGGCCTTTCCAGATGGCAGAAACCTTCTGCGCAGACAGGGAGGCACGAGGAGAGCCAGGTGTATCTGGGCAGAGTCTGGTACAGTAAGGAGGGACCCAGGCCAACCTAACTGATTCAGAGTTAGCTCTCTCCACTTACTAGTCGGATGACCTTGGGTGAGTAATTCAGTGTGGGCCTCTCAACTGGCCCGTTCCTGAGGCCAACGGCTGTCTAGCTTTCGAGAGCGTATCAATCCCCTGAGAGCTTTTTAGGCCTTCCCAGCAGAAGTTTCTGACCTCTGCTCAGACGTCGGACCGACGTTCTGACTCAGAACGTCCGAGGTGGGACCCAGGATTCTGCTTCAGGAGGCCTGTTGGCCACACTTTGCAGACTTCAAGTGTCTCACGCTCAGGACAGGGCCCGGCACACAGCCAGTGCCCAGCAAGCAACGAATGAAGGAATCAAATTAATCAATTCCATACTACTTGCCTGGCCAGAATGCCTCTGGAAGTAACCTGTGGCTGCCTAAAATATCTCTACCCATTTCACACCACAGAGGTGGCCAAGGGCTCAGATGCACCCACCCAATCTGGAGACATTAGTCAGACCTCCCCAAGGACAAATGCTACGGTTATTTTAAGCTCGTCTATGCTGTCACTGTGGAGATGAGAGGGGGCTGGGAAGAGCTGAAAGAAAACTACTGGGAACTCCGTGCGGAAAGCAATATGGCATGAGGGTCTTAGATCAAGCCCGGGAAAGCGCACAGGGCACTGGAGTCCAGTGTCCCTGGGTTTTAGCGTGCGGCAAGTTCCTTCACCTCTCTGAGCCTCAGTGTCAGAAGGAAAATGGCAGTGATGTCACCTGCTCTGAGGACTGCTGTGCGAATTCACTGCTGGGGTGGGGGGTCCCCCGCGATCACAACTGTTTAGACACGCGCAGCCAGCAGAGGGAGAGGAGGAGCGATGGATAAATGCCATTCCCGTGAAATAAACACAGATCGTCCCAATGGGAACAAACAGAGGCTATGTATTCAGGCCTCAGCCACCACCACTTGCGTTTGGCAGAGACCCAAAGGCAGACGGGGAAGCGGAAAAGCTTCATCGTGGGAAAAACGGAAGGCTTCAGGCGTTCTCCGCTCACAGGACGTCAGTGGAAGCTGGAAGGGAGCTCCCCAGAAGCCGGGTCCCTCGTGCGATTGGTTTGGGGAGCATATTCGGCGTTCTCTGGCCGGTCCTGGGTGGGAAATGGGGTCTGAAAATAGGGAAACTGGCGGTCATTGATCCAGTCCTGACCGTTCTGGGAAGATGTGCACAGGTGGTTCGGGTTGGCTTCTCGAACCGGCTCCCGCGGAGGTTGTGGGTCACAGCCCTGTCGTCGTATGTGGTCTGGCTCCTGGTCTTTGTCTATTCAGGCTCTTGCTGAGCACTCATGGTGTGTTCATTCGGCAGATATTGAGTGAGCGCCCTCTCCGTGTTCTAGGCGTCAAGGATGCGGCCGTGAGCAGGTCAGCCCGGACCTCGTGTGCTCCCAGCACCCTCCTCGTGTCCACGTGCTATGTCGTCAGTCCTGCGTGGCTGGTTGCTAGCACAGTGAGTTCTTTTTGGTCAAATTTCGTATTTCTTGAGAGTCTGGTCACAGGCCCTATTTTGCCCCAAGAGACAGGCTTCCTCCTCCTCACTTAGCATCGCACCTTCCAGGGATGCCCAGGTTCCCACCACCACGCCGGTCACGCAGCACCCACCCCTTGCGGCCACAACCAAGCGAAGCCTGTTTGGCTCCTGCAGGCCTGGGGAGGCCCTTGGCACCCTCGCCCACACTGAGAGAACACCCCAGATGGAGAGGGCGCTCGGTCCTTTTCAATGATGAATTATGCTCCTTCCCCCCCAGGAAGCCTGGCGCCTCAGCTGGTTACTTCTCTTGGCTAAGCCCCAAACGTGCTTTTCCTCCCTCTTCTCACTCTCCTATCCCCATCTTTGCTGTCCCCCTGTCGCCTCCAGTCCTTAGGAATAGCGTAGTGATAGGAGCTACCCTTCCCGAAGGGTTTCACCAAACAAGGAACGCATATTCAATTTTGCAATCCTCCCAATATCTCTGGGGGGGGGGGGGGGCGGGGACGTGAACCGTCACCCCAAAGTAAGATGAGGAAATCATTAGGGGCCCCTAAAAAGATACGTTGGAGTCCTAACCCCCAGTACCTCAGAATGCGACCTCGTCTGGGGCTTTACAGAAGTAATCGAGTTAAAATGAGGTCAGCAGGGTGGGCTCTATTCCGGTGTGAACGGCGTCCTTCTCACAAGGGGGAAATTTGGCCACAGACACGCAGAGAGGGAGGGAAGACGGTGTGAAAAGTCAGGGAGAAAACAGCCTTCTACAAACCAAGGAGAGAGGCCTGGAGCACCTCCTTCCCTCACACCCTCAGGGGGATCCAACCTTGCTAACACCTTGATCTGGGACGCGTGGCCTCCAGGACTGTGAGACAATCAAGCCTCCTCATTGAGGCCACCCAGCTTGAGGCACTTTGTTGTGGCAGGCCTAGCAAACTTAGGCAGAAACTGATGTTCTGAGCGGCCAGAGTAACTTGCACAAACCACAAAACCAACAGGGAATAGAGTCCGGGCTCCAGCGAGGCCATTCCCTGGGCTCCAGGCCAGTCCCTCTGGGTGTTCGCTCTGTTGTCTCCCGTCTCTTTAGTGAATCTCTGCCCAACTTACATCTTCCCCGTCGCTGTGCCTGTCCCTGTGCCTCTGTGCCTGGCTGTCTCTCTGTCCTTCCCCCTCCTGCTTCCCCCCTCTCGAAGTCTGCACCCAGTGTTTCTCAGGCATCTCCTTCCTCAAACCTTATCCCAGGGGCACCGCTTGGGAACATCACCCCTTTCTCCAACCTGCAAAAAGTTGCACGTTGTGGACACAGGGTGCAGACAGAATGGCAAGAATAAATATTATTCTGAGACGTTGGCAGGAATCAATAAGCAAATATCTGTGATTTTCACTAACGACAGAGTCACGGGTATATAACATCCCTAGTGGAAGGGAACGCTGAATTTCAGGTAGAAGGTAGAAGGTAATGAAAAATAAAGGTGTATTTTCCCCATAAAGCTTCGAAGACTCCCGATTCTACCAATAGACTCCGAGGGGGTTAAAAACCCCAGTGATACAGGCACTGAATCACGTTTGTATCCATAGCCAGCAACAAGACCCACCTTAGAGTGCCTTCTCAGTATATTCTGGAAAGAAGGAAAGCAGGCAGCTGAGGGATGCAGAGAAGAGGGAGGGGAGGGAGGTGGTTGGAAGAGACCCTCACATGCATTCACACAAACAACTTTTTCCAGCCTCCGTTTGCTGCTATGGACTGGGCCCCATGAATCCTCGATTTCTGTCCCTTTCCTGGCAAACCCATGTGATTTGTCCTCTCAATACGGAAATGGGGAGGAACAAAGCAATATTGTAAAAAAAAAAAAAAAAAATCAAATGTATTGGCCTCCTGTAAACACGAAAAGAAAAGCAGAGATTTTTGTCAGCATTTTTATTTATTTTTTTTTTATTTTTTTTTTTAAATTTTTTTTTTTTCAACGTTTATTTGTTTTTGGGACAGAGAGAGACAGAGCATGAACGGGGGAGGGGCAGAGAGAGAGGGAGGCACAGAATCGGAAACAGGCTCCAGGCTCTGAGCCATCAGCCCAGAGCCCGACGCGGGGCTCGAACTCCCAGACCGCGAGATCGTGACCTGGCTGAAGTCGAACACTCAGCCAACTGAGCCACCCAGGCGCCCCATCATTTTTATTTTAATAGAGGTACGGCCAGGGTTTATCCTGACAGACCCACCTATTCAGTTTGGCAAGGATGGTACTCCAAAGAAGCCATTGGTAGAAGAATTTGTCTGTCCCCCTTCCTTCCCAGTTCAGTTCAAAAAACCATTTCCTGGGCCTCTACCCTGTGCGCAGCTGGGAGCTACGGGCCAAGGTCTCAACCTGGAAAGCAAGTCCATAGCTCGAGGCGGCGGAACTGAGTGCAGCCCTCACATGCTGGTGACTCGGGACCACTGTCGTAGCCCTGCCTCACCAGGGCTAGGTGGGCAAGGTTGGGTTGAATCAACATAAGAACCTCATGGACGGGAGCAGCCTCTCCAAGCCTCTGGAAACTCCACGACAGCAGGGACTGGGCACCATCCATCATGTAGCAGCAGGATCTCAGGGTATTTTGAATTAAAACAGGGAGAGAAAGAATCAGTCCTGTGCTACACGCTGCCCAAACTTTGCCAGCTGGCCCCTCATTATTGGCTCCGTGGACGCTCCCGGTCAATGCTGTCTGTGTCAGGGTCAACTCCAACATATCTGTCTTAGTCAGCTCAGACTACTGTAACAAAAATAGGCTGGGTGGCTTCCACAACAGAAATTTATTCGTCACATTTCTCAAGGCTGGGAAGTCCAAGATCAAGCGGTTGGCTGATTCCAGGCGAAGGCTTAGTTCTTGGCATGTAGAGGGCTACTTTCTCGCTGTGTTCTTACAGACCAAGAGATCATCTCTCCCACGTCTCACAAGGGCACTAATCGCATTCATGGAGACTCTACTCTCGTGAACTAATTCCTTCCCAAATGCCCCCCCTCCAAATATCATCACACTGGAGATTAGGGCTTCAACGTATGAATTTGGGGGGGGATTGCAAAACGTTCGGTCCAGAATGGTGTTCTCGCCCTGTAGGTCGTCCCACCCGTGGCCCACAATTGAGATCCTGATATGACTTCTGATCCAAGATGCCACCTCCAGTCACATTACGGGAGTCCCTTCATCTCGTCAACCATGTCTCCCTGGAGAAAATACACATCATAATCTTTTACCACTGGTTTATGACAAGCCTACCAGGCTGGCCGGCCTTCTCAGCACATTGACCCCAGGCCCATGTCAAGCTTCATGTTCGGATGCTCTCTCTAGACCTCACTTCGGGACTTTGACCTTTCCTAATGGAACACTGACAAAACATCCTCTGCTATTACTCTCCAGACGGGCAAGCATTGCCCCAAGTTAGACACAGTGGCCTTTTGAGATCTAAAGCTTCCCTCTCTTCTAATTTCAAATTTCTCTGAATGGCCCCGGAAATGGCACCAGCAGATCGAGGAAACGGAGCTTGTAAGGAGCATCTTATTCAGAGGGCTCACACACCTCGGGTCTACAGAGGCGACAGCCACTTTCTATGATGTCCTTCAGTTGGGTTGACCAAGGGAGCGGGCAAGGATGAACACGCCAGGATCAGACTGACCCCATATGGGGATGCCTGCACTGTCACATCCTCGTGGGTGACTTTGGGAATACTAACTAACGTCCCTAAGACTGAATGCCCTCATCTATAATGGAGATAATATTACAGTAGATCCAGCATATTACAGTATAAATATATAAATAAATAAATAATTTATATATATATGACACTAAATAAATAATTTATATATATATATGGCACTACAATATACATATATATGTATATATATGTATATAAGTATATATACATATATATACACATATACACACACACACACACACACACACACACACACACACATATATATATATATGGCACTACAATTTTGTTAAAAATTGAAGGGAAAAGGGGCGCCTGGGTGGCTCAGTTGGTGAATTAGCTGACTTCGGTTCAGGTCATGATCTCGCGGTCCGTGAGTTCGAGCCCCATGTGGGGTTCTCTGCTGACAGCTTGCAACCTGGAGCCTGCTTCGGATTCTGTGTCTCCCTCTCTAGCCCTCCCTCGTTTGTGCTCTGTCTCTCTCTGCCTTTCAAAAATGAATAAATGTTAAAAAAAATTCTTTTTTAAACTAAAGGGAAAAAAAACCCTCTTAGAACAATGTTTGAACTGTGGTAAGTGCTCAACTAACTATTCAAGCAAAGTTATCTGAGTGGCATAATAACTTATACACGTGTTCTTTTTTACTCCTGTATTTCTCCTCCAGGAACTGCCTTCTTTGTTTTCCAGAAGAGGTACCCATTAAGGAGATTATGCAGGGAGAGGAGAGAGAAGGCAATGCTTCTAAAGTGGGCAAGGGTTCCTCGTAGACGGAACAAGTCGTGACGGGCGATGTAGGAGGCTGGTGGCACCTCGGGAGGTCAGGGCCTCATGCAGGAACAATAGCCTGGATTGATCCCTGACCCAGTAGTGACTGAGGTTAAATTTCCCACTAACCACGTAGATAGAGATTCCCAATCAGCCTGAATTTAGCTTAAAGAAAATAAAGAAATGTGATCTTTTTTATTCCTGACCTTGTAAACTAAGGCGGTGGTGACGGCAATGGTAAGGCAGGCAGCAGAAAGCTACTCTTTGCTACTTTCAGGAAAAGCCCCAAAAACTGTTAGAGAAGATCAGAAAACTGGCTCTGTGAGCAGCAAGGAGGAGAGAACTGAAGGAACGAAGTAAATGGAGGGGCGAAGAGTAGCAAAAATTAAGGAAGAGCATCTCCAGGACTTGGCTTATGTGAGTGTCCTGGAACTGGAGTGCCTGTTAATGAATAAAGTAAAAGAACAAAAAAAAAAAACCCGAAGCATTAGTTAAAGGCGATTTATTGTAAGAGGGACACTCCCTTCCCACCCAGCTCTCACTCTGCTTTTCTCTTCACTCTCATTCTCCAGGTTTCTCCACAAATCTGCAGTCTCTAATCAACTTTGTAGAAGGTTCCAGAGGGCTGCCTCCACGCAGTCTGACCCACAAGTGGATAAAACCTTAAAGGGTCCAGCACTCGCTCCCCTCTGACCCGCTCTCCCAATTCCAAGTTCCCAGGAGAGAATCTGATTGGCTCTATTCAGCCAATGGAGTATGCCTCCTGGGTCAGCTGTCCCCTCTGGCCCAATCAGCTGTGGCCAGGCGGAGAGGGGGCCACACGCTGTGAAACATGGCTGCGGTGGGCCCGCTCACAGAGAAGGGCCACTAGCTTTACCGAGCGGGCACCTGCCTCCACATCTGTGCCCTGTGCCTCTCTCACCTTTCTCTTGGTGTGGACCCAATCCGCTTTGAAGCCTTTTCTATGGCTCCACGAACCAGCCTTCACACCCACTCGGAGAATCAGCTCCTCCCTCCTCAGAGCCCCCCGCCTCCCCGGGGACACACAATGTTGACTGGCTGGCTGAAGAAATGAAATGAATTGCCTGTCAGTTTTACACTTTATGAATAGGTTTCAGCGCTCGTTAGAGGCCTCTGAGAGAGCTTTCCACAGTGCCCAAAAAGATGAGATGACTTGTCTATGCCATACAGCCCGTTAGAGATGGAACAAAGGCCTCAACTCGGGTTTTATGACTCCAGAACTTCTAAAGAAACCATTAACGCCAGTCTTAGTCTCTGCCGTAGATGTCACAACCTCTCTGTTTTCAAATCTGTGAGAGATTTATTTGAATAACACTATTTGCCTTTTAAGGGATTGTGGGAGAAATAATTACTACTTATCCATTGTCTGGAAATGGCAGGTTATAAAATGTAGCGATCCAACTCAGTCTTCATTTTTAGATCTTTTGTGGAACATGAACTCGACTCTGCAATCAGAGCAGAGAGGCTTTTCTTTTGTCTGTTTATGCAAAAGTGTTTTTTGAGCCCTGGATTTTGAAATCTAAAGAGCTCTACTCTTTTTCATCTCCGTGAAGGTGAGCAGATATGTTTGACATTCTGGTATCTCTCCACAACACCACTTCTGACCTTCCCTCTGTCTACGAGTTGGGGTACAGGGTGGGGGCTGGGAGCCCATCCATCCCTGGCACTCAGTGTGGCCACCTGACCCAGGCCTGGCCAAGGTGATCCTGTATCCCCTTGGCTAAAGTTGTGGATTTTAGGTGAGAGCGGACAGCCAAGCCAGACCAATGGGAATCGACATTGGGATTTCGCTGGAGGTTTCAGGAAAGAGTTGCTCCCCGTGCGTTCCAGTTACTAAGCTTGCCAATGCTGGTGGCCACCTTTGTCATCACCTAGAAGAGAGCCTGTCTGAGCCTTCTTAGAAAGCAGATTCAAGACATAGAGAGCCGTCAAGTTCTAAGGACATAAGGACCCCGCGACTTAAACCAGTGCCAGCCCTGGACTTGCCAATTATCAGTGAGAAGAAACAATAAATTCCCTTTTATACTGAAACTTGTCTGACCTAGAATTCTGCCATTTACAACAATAACAACAACAAAAAAATATCCTGAAACACATGCTGCAAATAACAATCCTAATAATTAAATAATAGGCCAAGTCAAATTCTCAACCTGCTTACTGAGCTCAAATGATATGGACTATATGCAGTTAGGCAACAACCTCCATGTGCAATGAATTCATATTCCAGTCAAGAAAGCTAAACAAAAATACTTTTTTTTTAATTTTTTTAAATTTTTTTTTCAATGTTTATTTATTTTTGGGACAGAGAGAGACAGAGCATGAACGGAGGAGGGGCAGAGAGAGAGGGAGACACAGAATCGGAAACAGGCTCCAGGCTCTGAGCCATCAGCCCAGAGCCCGACGTGGGGCTCGAACTCACGGACCCCAAGATCGTGCCCTGGCTGAAGTCGGACGCTTAACCGACTGCGCCACCCAGGCGCCCCCAAAAATACTTTTTAAATGATTCTGTCTTTATTTCATTCCCGTCTGTAACAAGCATTTGCTAAGTGCTGTTTTATTGCACCTGAACTTGGGGTTCATGGCACTTACCTCAGTTTACATAGTCAATTGTTTTGTAATGATTGCATTAATGCCTCCGTCTCCCATCAGACTGGGATTCCATGGGGAATGAGACCTTGCCCGTCTTTTGTTCACTACTATGTTCTGGGCTTGGCACAGTGCTCGCCCTCTAGGAGCTTACAGTCTGATGGTGGAGGCACATCAGAACAGACCCTCTAACACAGGGAGACAGCTGTCCTCTACCTCCACCGGGGCCACGACAAGCACAAGGGTTGTGGGCCCCCGGAAGGAGCTAAGCCATCTCCCTAAAGGAGGAAGGCGGAGCCTGGGGAGGTCTCCCAGAGGGCGTAGATACTTGAATTTTTTCTTTCATTCCTTGTTGGTTTCCCTCTGTTTCTTTCCGACTGAGAAACATGTTGTGCTCACATACTCTGGAGTGACCTCCAAGCTTCCCCACCTCCTGGTGTCCATATTTGGGCTCCTGCTGGCACCAAAAGCGAGTCGGTTGTCCTGATGTGCAGCTTGGACATACTCTCTTGGATATAGTCCATGGGCGTTGTGAGCAGCGTCTAAGATGGCTCTCCAGTGACCTCCACCTCTTGCAGACAAAAGGTTGTTTGAGTTGGCTTTCTGTCGCTTGCATCTAAAACATTCAAGATGAACGCAAACATGTGCCTCCTTGAAACCAAGCATCTCAAGTGTTCGAGACTCTGTTACGGAAAAAACAAAGGACAAAAGACAAGCGTCCTCTTACAAAACCTCACTATGTGCCCTTCTATTGATCACCAGTCTGGGAAGTGGGCCCCACGCCCTATTTGGAGATAGATTTTTCTAGAAACAACCTGGAACCAGAGAAGCTGATTCTGTTAACCCCACGTTGAAGTTTTAATTTTTTTTCTCAGAGTTGGCACCCGAGTCTTCCCCTCAAGTCACCCAGATGTCAGCAGGGGCCTTCTAGCCCTTAACTGACACCACACAGTGTCCCCAAGATTTCTACAACCTCGTCTGCATTTCTACACCTTTATATCTATTGTTCCATGAGTTTGAAATGCCTCTTCTTCCTCTTCTTTGTTAAAAGCCCCATTCATCCCTCAAGATCTACCTCATGTGTAGGGGCGCCTGGGTGGCTCAGTCGGCTAAGCGTCCAACTTCAGCTCAGGTCATGATCTCACGGCTTGTGAGTTCGAGCCCCGTGTCGGGCTCTGTGCTGACAGCTCAGAGCCTGGAGTCAGCCTTGGATTCTGGGTCTCCTCCTCTCTCTGCCCCTCCCATGCTCATGCTGTCTCTCTCAATAATGAATAAACGTTAAAAAAAACTTTTCTAAAACAAAAAACAGATCTACTTCATGTATTGTCTTCTCCATGAAGCCTTCCTCAATTGCAAATATGAGTTGCTCCTCTGTCTGTTCCCAAGACGTTCTGCACATCCTCTCTTTGTGCTTCATACAATTTGTGGATCCTTGGGTACATCTCCGTCTCCCCATTAGACTGTGAGTCCCTGAGAGCAGGGTCCATGAATCAGCCCCTCTCTGTGACTCCAGCCATCAGATCCTGGGATGAAGTAGCCACTCAGTAAATATCATCGAATTGTATTGGAAAAAGAAAAGAAGTAGAGAAATGCTCCCACTGGGGTTTCCTGTTTTTTTTTTTTTTTTAATTTTTTTTTTCAACGTTTTTTTTTATTTATTTTTGGGACAGAGAGAGACAGAGCATGAACGGGGGAGGGGCAGAGAGAGAGGAAGACACAGAATCGGAAACAGGCTCCAGGCTCCGAGCCATCAGCCCGGAGCCCGACGCGGGGCTCGAACTCATGGACCGTGAGATCGTGACCTGGCTGAAGTCGGACGCCTAACCGACTGCGCCACCCAGGCGCCCCTGGGGTTTCCTGTTTTGAAGACAAGACTGCCAGGGTCACCGAACAGAGCTATTTGTGTCCCAGAGCCTCAAGATGCAACTTATGTCATGGGGGGTCACGATTGACAGGCATTTTAAATAAAAGTGGATAACATTTGCCTCACCATTAGGGCTTCAGCAAAACCATGTGGGACAAATTAATTCATGTTTAAAGAGTTATATTTATATTAATAACCACAGTCCTTTCTCAGGATGCAGGGTTTGAGCTAAATGTCTTTCTCCGGACATCTTTTTTTTTTTTTTTTAATTTTTTTTCAATGTTTATTTTTTAGAGAGAGAGTCAGAGTGTGAGCCGGGGAGGGGCAGAGAGAGAGAGATGGGGACACAGAATCTGAAGCAGGCTCCAGGCTCTGAGCTGTCAGCACAGAGCCCGACGCGGGGCTCGAACTCACAAACTGCGAGATCGTGACCTGAGAGGAAGTGGGAAGCTTAACGGACTGAGCCACACAGGCGCCCCTCTCTGGACATCTTGAGTAAGTAGGTTTTAGTGCCACTTTATCCTGAGAGGAACGCTTTGCGTTCCAAAAGCTTGCTTTAAGAAGCCCAGCAATTTTAACTGAAATGATTAAAATTAAATTGCAAGTCCCTATCCTCTCTTTTACATTTTGCTAGATATTCCAAACATAAGCAATAGAGATCTAACCATATTTGGAAACGTCTTATCTCATCGTCGTCTGCATGCATGCATTCGTTCACTCATTCACTCACCCATTCATTCTTCCCGGAAAGCGTCTACTGCGTGACAGACTGCGTAATACAAAATTATCCCTGTATTTCTCGAGCGACCAATTTTTCAAACAGCATTACCGCGGGACAGTTGACATTTGGAAGGCTATTTTGATAAAACTGTCACTATCACCGCTCGTACACCACATCTTTCTCCACCCAGGGCCATTTAAAATGCCCAGTTCCTCCTTGCACGTTTGAGAGTCAGTGGCCTTGCTGTTCTAAGAGACCCATTTTTAAAAATGTTGATTTATGTATCTTGAGAGAGAGCGAGAGCACGAGCACCAGCGGGGGCGGGGCAGAGAGAGGGAGAGAGAGAATCCTAATGCAGGCTCTACACTGACGGCCCAGAGCCCAATGTGAGGCTCAGTCCCACGGTGGGAGGTCATGACCCGAGCCGCAGACAAGAGCGGTTAAGCGACCGACTGAACCACTTAAGGGCCCCACTAAGAGACACAGTTCTAGGCTCTGGTTCATTGTTCCCCTAATGCCTCTTTAGCCAATAGCTCAGTATCTCTGTCATGCCGCCCTTATTTCCACGGGGCCAGGGCCATTGAGGCTGGATGGGCTTTCTAGCTGTAGCCATGAGCTGTGCTAGAAGCAGCCCAGCCCTCAGACCCTTTGAGCTGAACTCAGGTCACCCACCCACTGAGAAATTCCCTTCCATCCTGGTGAGTGGCTCTCTAGGCTCTTGTGTCTTCCTACTTGTGAAACTCTAACGGCGTTAAACCTCAAAAAGAGAGGGGATTCCCAACCTTTTTCTTCCAGGAGGCTCCGTGACCCCTAGATATGTTTCATGCTGCCTCCCCATGACCAGCTGAAACAACTTTGAAAGAGAAAGACAAAGTTGGAGGACTCACACTATCTGATTTTAAGCCTTCGTGTAACACTACAGGGAACGTGGCAGCGTGGTCTGGCATGAAGATGGGTACATCGATCAATAGAACCAAAAAGACAGCCCAGAAACAGACGAACATCTACATGCGATTGGTTTCTGGCACGAGGGCAAAGTTAATTCAATGAAGGAAAGGATCACCTTTTCAACAAATGGTACTGGAACAAGTGGCCCTCCATCGGTGGGGAACAGAACTTGACCCTGGCCTCACCGTGCGCAAAAACGCGTCCACTGGATCCCAGACCAACGTCGAAGAGCTAAAACTACAAAGTTACAGCTTCTGAGAGAAAGTGCAGGAGATATTTTCGCGATATTCGGGTAGCCAAAATTTCTTAGCGAGGGTACAAAAAACAAACCATAAAGTAAAAAGTCAGTAAGTTAGGCTTTACGGCAGCCTCGTTACTCTTCAAAAGACACTAGTAAGAAAATGAAATGGTGATACACAGACTAGGAGCAGATAGACAGACAGAAAGATAGATGGTTAGGTAGATAGATAGCCGAAAGACTTCTTTCTATAAGGCACCTCTACTACTCCATAAGTACAAAATAAACATCCCAGTAAAAACGAGCAAGATATTTAAACAGAAACCGTCACAGTAGAAGATGCGGGAATGTGCAATACACATGTGAAGATGGTCACTGGGTTTAGTCCCCGGGGAAATTACAGGTCATGTCACAGTGGGGAACCACTACACCTACCAGGACGGCTAAAATGAAAAAGGTCAACTCGGGGGCGCCTGGGTGGCTCAGTCGGTTGGGCTTCCGACTTCAGCTCAGGTCACGATCTCGCGGTCCGGGAGTTCGAGCCCCGCGTCGGGCTCTGGGCTGATGGCTCAGAGCCTGGAGCCTGTTTCCGATTCTGTGTCTCCCTCTCTCTCTGCCCCTCCCCCATTCATGCTCTGTCTCTCTCTGTCCCAAAAATAAATAAACGTTAAAAAAAATTTTTTTTTAATAAAAATAAAAATAAAAATAAAAAAAAGGTCGACTCAGCAAGTGTTGGCAATTACTTTGGAAAACAGCCTGGCCGTTGATTGTTTCGCAAAGGGAGCCATAAACGTCAGAGACAAACCAAAGGAACGTGGAGGGGCGGGGGGGAGAGAAGCAAACTGAGAAACAGACTCTTAACTAGAGAGAACGAACTGATGGTTACCAGAACGGAGGTAGGCGACAGGATGGGTGAAATAGATGATGGGGTGACGAGCACGGGTGTTGCAGGGAAGTGTTGAATCGCTATGCTGTACACCCGAAACTATTCATTACACTGTATGATAGCTAACTGGAGTTTAAATAAAAACTTGAAGAAAAAAATAATAATAAATAAAAGTTACTCATACACAGGTCATTTGATCTAGCCATTCCACTCCTGGATGTTTTCCCAGGATGAAGGAAGACCTCTGCCTGCGCAACAGCTCGTACTTGAACGCTCACAGCAGATTTATTCATAATAAACAGTTGTGCGTATTCACGCAACGGGATGGCCCACCTCAATCAAAGCAACTGATACGGACAGTATCAGGACGTATTTTTGAGTTGAACTTGAAAATCAATGGGCTGAGCAAAATAACCCAGACGTAAAAAGGTAGATATTATCTGATTTCACTTGTACGACCTTCTGAAGAAGGCGAATCTCTTCTACAGTGACAGGAAGCAGATCAGTGGTGGCCTGGGACGTGGGTGGGCCTGCGGATTTGCCGCAAAGGGACCTGAAGAATATTTGGGGGGATGAGAGAAATGTTGTGCATCTTGACTGTGGTGTTTACACAAGTGTATGTGTTTGTCGAAACTCATTGAATTGAATCGGGGCGCCTGGGTGGCGCAGTCGGTTAAGCGTCCGACTTCAGCCAGGTCACGATCTCGCGGTCCGGGAGTTCGAGCCCCGCGTCGGGCTCTGGGCTAATGGCTCAGAACCTGGAGCCTGCTTCCGATTCTGTGTCTCCCTCTCTCTCTGCCCCTCGCCCGTTCATGCTCTGTCTCTCTCTGTCTCAAAAATAAATAAACTTTGGAAAAAAAAAAAAAAAGAAAGAAACTCCTCGAATTGTGCGCTTCAAAAGGTGCTTATGTTTTCTTCCTTGTGCAAGTCTGTGTTGTCCCTAGAGTTTCTAGCGACCCTTGTATACTGCTTACAATTTGTTATAAAAATGTTAAAACTCCATCACATTAGATATGCTAACAAGACCCCTTTGTCAAGGTTCCCGCCCTTCTAGAGTGCCCTTCTTTCTTGCTTCTTGCTCCTCTCTAGCCTGATCCTTTTCTAGCCCAGACACTCTGTGACTTCCCATGATCTCTTCCCTGGGTTGGACCCACCATTTTACAAATCCCACGTCATCCTCATTTGGGGCTTGTTCCCTTTGGCTCCGAGTCCTGTAGGAAGTGTGAAGATTCCTGTCTTTCCCGAATCCTATGGGAAATTTAGGGGTGTAAGGGAATCACTTATATTAATTATGATAATGCCTTTCACTTACAACTAATACAAAGCAACTCTATAAAGTAGCTGTTTATCCCCATTGTACGGAGACGTAAAACGAGGTGAAAAGTAAGTAACCTGCCCCAAGTCTCACATCTAGAAAGTAGTGGAGCTGAGATTTGCTCCCAGGACTTTCTAGCCCGAAGTCTGATGAGCTACCATTTCCTGAGGTCTTCTGACACATCAGACACTGTGCTGAGCTCTTCACATTATCATTACTGCACAGGATCCTCACCACATTCATCCAGAAGGTGTTGACATGAAAGCTGTTGTCAAATATTGAAGGACTGTCACAAGGAATAAAGACTTAAACTTGCTAAAATAACTACAGAGAGCATAACTTGGATCAGTGAGAAGTTACAAGGAGACAAATGTTGGCTCAAAGTAAGGAGAGAATTTCGAACCATCTGAGCTGTCCCAGATTGAGTCACTTTGTCAGATAGTGAGCTCTCCATCCCTGGCGACACACAAGAAGAATCGATCCGCTTAAAGAGATTGTAGAATCAACTTCTTCATTTTGAAGTTCTTCAGGATGAACTCTCGCTATGGCCAGGCACAGTGCTTGGCATAATGGATCTCCGTGGGAAAACACAGCCTCCATATCCCGATTTATTTGACCGGTATGGAAACTAAGCTCAGCAACATCAAATAATTTACCCAAGATCATACAGTTAATGTGTGATTTTGAGTCCAAATCTATCCGATTCCAAATCTCACAAACCTCAGGCCGGATATGGGGTTCAAGAGCCTTTAATCCTTTCAGCACCAAGATTTCCTCTGAGACCCCTCCCACCTCCACAGATGTCTTTCAAAGACCCTATCTTCATGGTCCGCTGCTTCTACTGAGCATCCATTGGTCACAGGCTGTGGCACTGTCCCCCAGAGGGAAAGGGCTGGTAGGATCCCACGCAAAAGCAAAGGCACACACCTCTTCTGACAGCCTGTTCGGATTTATAATCGATGTGTGTTAACATTAAAAACAGCTCACAGGGGCGCCTGGGTGGCGCAGTCGGTTAAGCGTCCGACTTCAGCCAGGTCACGATCTCGCGGTCCGTGAGTTCGAGCCCCGCGTCGGGCTCTAGCCTGTTTCCGATTCTGTGTCTCCCTCTCTCTCTGCCCCTCCCCCGTTCATGCTCTGTCTCTCTCTGTCCCAAAAATAAATAAACGTTGAAAAAAAAATTAAAAAAAAAAAAAAAAACAGCTCACAGACCCTGGTGACTACCTTCCTGAACTAGGAACCTCAAAGTAGGATTGATTTATGCAGTTTGTGTCGCTGTTATTGCCTAGGGAGAAGCGTTATTTTTAATTGAAGAGTTTTTGTTGTTGTCCGGTGAGCTCTTTTTCCTCCACTTTCCCTTTCTTTTTTTTTTCTAATGTTTATTTATTTATTTTGAGAGAGGGAGAGAGAGTGAGAGCAGGAGAGGGGCAGAGAGAGAGAGAGAGGGAGAGAGAATTCCAAGCAGGCTCTGAGCTGTCAGCACAGAGCCCAATGCGGGGCTCGATCTCACAAATCAACTGTGAGTGAGATCATGACCTGAGCCAAAATCGAGAGTCGGGTGCTTAACTGACTGAGCCAGCCAGGTGCCCCCACCTCTCTCCTTCTTGGTGCAACTCCAATCTTGAACTTTATTCAAAATCCTAGTAAAACCTAGTCTCCTCCCTGACATCCCTTGCCTTGGAATTCCTACAACACTTGCATTAAAGCAACAATCTGGAACCCCTCTCTGGTAACATTCTGTATCTTGCCTTCCCTCGTTTTCTTACAAAACCCTCTAGGCTCCTGTGAGAAGGTTCGGAACCTTGAATTTGGCCCCATGTATTAATGAGGATCCTCTCAATTACGAGGGATAGAAACCAACTCGATCTGACTTAAGCAGAAAAGGAAACATCTTGGTTTAAATGTCACAGAAAAGTCCACGTGTACTCAGCGGTCAGACATGGCTCAATCCATAAGACTAAAAAAGTATACCAAAACTTGAATGTCTTTCTCCATAAGGTGATCAGCAGTCTTAGTTTGGTAGGGAATGAGGACTTCCCATGATGGGGACCTTCAGTGCTAAAGTCCCAGGCAAACCGAAACAGGTTGGTCACCTTATCCCCCACCTCCTGGTTCGATTTCCCTCTGTGTTAGTGCCGTCTTTAGCCAAATCCTCTGTGTGGTCTGGCATCTCAAGGCTTACGGTATCTCTACAACGAACAATTCTTGTGAAAAATAACTTCTTTCTCTTTTTTAAAAAAAAATTTTTTTTTAATTTTTTTTAAACATTTATTTATTTTTGGGACAGAGAGAGACAGAGCATGAACGGGGGAGGGGCAGAGAGAGAGGGAGACACAGAATTGGAAACAGGCTCCAGGCTCTGAGCCATCAGCCCAGAGCCCGACGCGGGGCTCGAACTCCCGGACCGCGAGATCGTGACCTGGCTGAAGTCGGATGCTTAACCGACTGCGCCACCCAGGCGCCCCTTAAAAATTTTTAAATGTTTATTTATTTTTGAGAGACAGAGAGACAGTGCCAACAGGGGAGGGGCAGAGAGAGAGGGAAACACAGAATCCAAAGCAGGCTCCAGGCTCCGAGCTGTCAGCACAGAGCCCGACGCAGGGTTCAAACTCACGAACAGTGAGATCATGACCTGAGTCGAAGTCGGTCGCCCAACCAACTGAGCCACCCAGGCGCCCTAAGAATTTCTCTTCCCCAATGGTTTCATCAGAATCTCAGAATTGTGTCTCAGTGCCCTGGCCTGGATCAGAGGACAGTCCCTGAGCCAATTCCCGTGGCCAAGTGAAAGGAGACACTGATTGACCAGGCATGGGACACATGCCCACCTCTAGGGCTGAGTTTTAGAATCAGCTGGACCAAAATGAACAGACTTGAGAATGAAAGAGAGATGGGTCCTCAGAGGGAAATCAGGTTTCTGCTATTGGAGGAAAAGGGATATTGTGGGCAAATAAAACAATGTCCGCTACAAGAGTTAACGTGGCAGAAAGAGCGCTGGGCGCAGTGTTGCACAGACTTAATCTATCATTTCCAAAGTGATGCTGCTGAGCCGCCCAGAGGTAATAAGCAGTTCTTACGGCCACTGTGAAGATTAAAGCACGAGATGCTGGGGTGCCTGGCTGGCTCAGTCTGTGGGGCATGCAACTCTTGACCTCAGGGCTGTATGTTCCAGCCCCCTGTTGGGTGTAGAGATTACTTAAAAATAAAATCTTAAAAAAAAAAAAAAAGTGCAAGGTGTTGAAGGAAACCAACAAGGAGCAGATGTTTGCTCAATATTCTGCTCACCACGTTTGCCTGGAAATAAACAGCTTTAACCAAGCACCCCCAGTGGCAGAAACCGAGGGCATCTTTCATAATATGTCATTGAATAGGAAATGGTTTCTGTCTTAAAGCAAGTGTGATTCTGGAGTTATTTGGAAAGCATTAGCATTCAACACTTCTACTTACGCTGAGATCCTGGAGCAAAAATGCATGATCTCATTTAAAAGAAAAAAAAGTGGTCTAAATACATGAGATAAGATATGAGAATATTGATGTCCATGAGAAGTATCTTACTTCCCTCAGAATGCTTAATGAGACCAGTCCTCATACGAAACTGACTAGTCTTTTAAACAAGATCTTCAAGCTCAAAATCCGAGAAAGGCGTCAGCCCCATGAAAACTTTGCACGGGTGTTTGTAAATGATGGAGAGTAAATATTCACTTCTTTCTACAATCCATTTTGTGCTTGAAATGTAAGTTATTGTTGAGGGGAGAGGTATAAGAAATGCTCCATCTATCCGGTCAGAGTTTTTCAAGGATCTTTGGACATTATCTGATTTTCCTTCTACTTTATCGTTAGCGACATCAGGTAGTTCAAAGGCACCAGGATGATCCACCCCCCAGGGCTCCTTCATAATGCTGTTTTCTCCACCTCAAATACTCAAGGACCCCTCCCCCATACCTCTTCAACGTATTCTGCTCCGTCGCAGTTCAGCTAAAGGCCACCTCTCCTGAGAATCTTTCCGGGACAGCTCCTGTGCCAGGTTGGATGAGGTGACCTGTGCCAGTGCACTCAAAGTCACCGTGGACAGCAATCATTGACTCTCTAGCTCCCTCTGCCAATCCCACCCACCACTCTCTCACCCTGAGCTCCTTAGGGGCAGGCGCAATGTATCACTCATTGCTGAGTCCCCAGTATGTGACATAGGGCTTGGAACACACCAAGAATCAGTCATAGCTTATCGCCAGAAAGACCGATCTGGCTGGGTCCACTTTGTAAGTATTATGTGGCAGGCCTCAGGATTTCTACCTTACAGGACAAATCTGGCCCAAGTATAAGGAGATAACTGAGCCCAGCCACAAAGATAGAATGGGCATTTTATGTTTATCTAACACATACCGCCTCTGCGGGCTTGGCCAAGGGTACGGAACACCTTGGTTATTTCAAGGAATAGACAGGCGGGCAACTTAAGAAGCACCCACAGTCAACGACAACAAGGGGGAAAGTGACTTCAGAAAGGGACAGGAAAAGGTTCCGAGAAGGGCTGATTACTTCTGCCCCACGGTGTTTCAACAGACAATGCAGAGAGAAGGTGGTCTCGGTGGAGGGAACCACATGATCAGAGGGCTGGAGGCAAGAAAGTGGCATCGGATTAGGCACGTTTGTGCCCAAACCCCAGCTCTCCCATGGGCCATCTGTGGGGCTGGCGGGCAGGTAGAGATGTGAACGTGGCAGTGCTGGAGGACCGTGCGGGATGTTAGCCGTGGAAGACGTGAAGGTCAGGATAGCCTTCGGGTGTAACTGAGGGGCAGAGAGGCAGCTCTGGGCTCATGGGAGAAGTTAGAGGCTCCTCAGTCCCTTCTCTGGCCGGCTCTGGGAATCCGGACCATGTCCCCTGTTCCCCACGCTACCACACCGGGCCATGGGGAAAACCATCCAGCATGTCTGAGCTCCATTTATCTATCCGTGGACTGGGGTTGAAAACATCTACCTTGGAACGTAATTAAAAGGATTAGAAACACTATTCATGAAGCACTGAGCCGTGGGCCAGGCGAGCCGCAGATACCCCATCTACAAAATAATTATTCACCAGCCAGGAGCATGCTAGCAGCTAGTGTGAGAACCATATGGGCAAGTCAAAGTAAATTAATTAAACTGAGTATAAATTGAATCCCTTCCAGTTTGTCCTCAATAGTAATAAATAGTCATACTTTTGTAGAATCTTGCATTTTTCAAGGCACCTGTCTCAATTTATCTGAACAACAAAGGAACAGAGTGGCTTTTGCTGGGATTTTTCAGAACCACTTTTTAAATGTTTCTTTATTTATTTTTGAGAGAGAGAGAGAGAGAGAGAGAGAGAGAGAGAGCACAAGCAGGAGAGGGGCAGAGAGAGAGGGAAGGAAACACAGAATCCAAAGCAGGCTCCAGGCTCTGAGCTGTCAGCTCAGAGCCAGATGCGGGGCTCGAACCCACGAACTGTGAGATCATGACCTCGGCCGACATCAGACGCTTACCCGACTGAGCCACCCAGGCGCCCTGAGAATCAATTTTTAAATAATTTGGAGACAGTCAGCCGTTCCCCAGAAGGGTTCCGGTGGGGACTAGTCCTACTTTTCACGACAATAAATGTCTCCTACCTTTCCAGAACTGACTTTTAAGACCCTCTTATCTTTGCACATGCTGTTCCTTCTGTTTGGAATTTCCTTTCCCGTTCCCTCCTTTTCCCATCTACTCGTCATTACCCCTCTCCCCAACCACACAGTGAGCAGAATTAAATAGCCCTAGTTAGGACAGCTGCACTCCATGCTCACTGTGGAACACTGCATGGATTCCACGGATTTCCAGGCCTCTTCTGTCTCTGTTTCCCCATCTGTAAAATGGCAGCGATCGTGGGGCTTATCTCCCACTATTCTTGGTTGTGTTACCTCATCCTTTCACACGCAACCAGAAGACTTCACTCACTGTCCTTTTCCATCTGTTCAGGTCAAGTGCCATTTGCCCTTTTTAGCACTCTCGGGACCCCCCTCCCCCCACCCAGCCTTGCCTCTGGTGTGGTGTGTGAATCACACCCTTGGACTCACCAGTTCCACTTCCAGGAATTTAGCTTAAGGACCTGCAATCTGAAATGAACTCGGAGCTTACACTCAAAGACGTCCGTTGCAGCCCTGTTCGTATTCATAACACTTGCACATAACCTAAGTGTAAGTGCGGTAGGCCATTTGGTGCTGTAGGCCTAGTCAGTGACTAGGGCCAGGATTAGTAGACTGTCACTAAGGCCAGGATCATGTCTGAGTCCTCTCTAACATCAGGACTTCAGAAAGAGCATTGAATGAAGCAGCTACTCAGTGGATGTTCCCAGTCATGCATTCAGCAAAGATCCCTTGGGCATCTGTGATGAGCAGGCACCGTGCTACACGTTTTATGTGCATTCTCTTATTTAATCTTCCCAATACCCCTCTGGAAGTTACTATTTTTGACCCCAATTTAAAAATAAGGAAACATGGGGCCTGGTGGGGCACCTGGGGGGGGGGGGGGGCTCAGTTGGTTGAGCGTCAACTTCGGCTCAGGTCACGATCTCGCGGTTCGTGAGTTCGAGCCCCGCGTCGGGGTCTGTGCTGACAGCTCAGGGCCTGGAGCCTGCTTGGGATTCTGTGTCTCCCTCTCTCTCTGCTCCTCCCCTGCTCACGCTCCGTCTCTCTCTCTCAAAAATAAAGATTACAAAACTAATAATAAGAAAAATAAAGAAAAATAAAGAAACAGACTTTAAGAAGTGACGTCAAACCCAGGTCTGCCAGTCTTGATGCAGCACTAACCACTGTTCCATTGCTCTTGGTGAATGAATGAAAGAATGAATGAATGGCCCAGATGACTGTTTGTTTATGTACACGATAAATGCAACTGTGATTTCCTTGGATGGAAATCTCTTAACGTTACTTGAAAAGGTCAGAGTCTAGAAATATTATTAATTCAAGTTCATAAATAAAGAAAGTTGAGCGACTTACCCAAGCCACAGAGCCAATGAGTGACCGAGTTCTAACAAGAATCAGGTTTCCTGGTTCCTCATACACATCCCTGTCCACTGTCCTTGCCTCAGCTGGAGTCCAATGACTGCAATCCACTTAGGAGACATTAAGGGCCAGTCTTAGAAGAAAACATTGACCAAGAAGCACAGCATGCAGTTGTCCACAGAGATATCTTTGTGGAAGATCTTTGTCAATAAGAAGTCCACTGCCAAGTTTTTCTCCTATGGTATTATCAGAAGGAATGGGCGATTCAGCACCACCCAAGACTGAGCAGTTACCGTGTTTAGTGCATTCCAACCCCTTCCCATGGTCTGCGATGCGACATATGAAACATGACCTCCCTCACTGCTACTCTTACTCCCTCTTGTAGATACTTTGTATATACTCCCTCTTGATTGCCCAAACATTGCAATATTTTCTACCTTGGTTGCCTGATCTGGCTTTTCGGGAAATAATTTCTAGAAATGTCTCCTTCATGCGAGTGAGGGTCTAAAGTGTCTTCCACTGCTTCTAGTAAGAAAAAAACAAGTTGAGAGTAAAGTGAACCTAGGATCATTTGAATAATCATAGTAATTATAGGACAAGGCAAATAGTTCAAATCAGAAGAAGGGTGCATATTTTCCCAGTTCCTCCAGAAATTGTTCAACGCTCCTCTCTATTTGGAGATGCATAACTGCATCTGACAATGGAAGAGAACCTTTAAAATGGAGAATCTCAAATGGATGTTGACTCCAAGTCATTAACAGTGCTATTCAGGAAGCAAATTAAAGATGAGGTTGCCATGGGAACCTCTGTAACACCTGGCATAGCACCTCTGACTCACACAGCTGTATCTTAAAGAAACATAGACATCAACTGATGCTTTTATTCAATCCCTGGGGCCAACTGTGCCTTCCTGATATTCAGTGAGGGGACATTTAATGATATGCATTTATCTTTTAATAAGGGAGACGTTACGAGAGGCATGTAGTCTCCCCAAGTTCAGATGCATTTTTATTTTAAACGTTCACTGTATCCCAATTTGTGAAAATCTATCTCTTCCTCCACAATTATTTCTGTGCCTGGTGTGACATCGGAGAGATCTGTCCCCTCATTCAATCTTTGCAGCTTGCACAAAAATTGGTATGAGAAACAGGCAACAAGTGTAAATGTATGGGAAGTCAAGTTTGTCAGTATGAACTGCAGAGAAACCAGAAAGGACCCCATACTGGAAGTCACAAATCCGGGTATGACTCCTGGCTTCACCATTAGCTGGTCAGTTATTTCTCCTCTCTGACTTTCAGTATCCTCATCAACTACATCTACTACCTATGAAAATACCTACATCACCAGGTGAACGTGGAAATTCCATTAGATCGTTGGAGGAGGAAAGTCTTTGCAAAGTGCAGGAAGAGAGAGAGCTGCCATTTATCGAGTGCCTATTGTGTGCTAGGCACACAGAAGCAACTTACTATTTTTTAAGTGTAAAGTTCCAAGTAAACACCAGTCAGAAATGAGGCTGTATAGGTCAACAAGCTCAGGTAACACAAGACCTCGAATATCAAAGTAAAGAGTGTATTTCATGACGTAAGTCACCGAAAACCACTGACGGGTTTTGAGTAGCCTAGTTACGCAATCAAAACTGGGTCTTAAAAGGGTCCCTTAGGGTAATGAGGAGACAAGGGACTGGATGACGAACAGCAGAGACTCTACAATAGTCCAGGAGAGAGATAATTAGACCTGATAAAGGACAGTGGAAATGGAAGTATCTTTAATATACCTCTCCATATAGACCTTTATGAGGTATAGATAGAGGGATATATAGATATACCTGTATAGATATACCTCTATGAGCAAGATGGGGCGATGTGGTCTGGATGATGGTTCAATAGATGAATTAATATATTTACTCAACTAGTGGCTGCTATGGGTTGAATTGTGCACCCCCCTGCCCCAAATATATTGAAGTTGTAACCCCAGGAACCTATAGCTATTACCTTATTTGGAAGTCGAGCCTTTGCAAAAGTAATCAATTAAAATAAGGTCATAGCGGATTACGGTGCAACCTAATCCAATGACTGGTGTCCTTGTACAAAGAGGGAAATTTGGACACAGCGACACACAGGGAACATGCCATGTGATGACACAGGTAGAGATTGGAGTGAAGCATCTACAAGCCAAGGAACATCAAAGATTGCCAGCAACCACCAGAAGCTAGGAGAAAGGAAAGAAACATTCATCTCCCGGGATCTTTAGAGAGAGCATGGCTTTGCCAGCACCTTGACTTGGGACTTCTAGCCTCCAGAACTGTGAGGCAATAAATTTGTTGTTTTAAGCTGCCAAGTTTGTACCCTAAGCAACTCATAAAATCACACCCAGAGAAAAAGAATTCAGTCAGCCTTTTCTAGCAGTCCCAGCGGTGTTATAATTATGAAGAAATGCCCCACATTGCATGTACTGGGGTGTTCCATCCAGGTTCCCCCTTCAGGACCAAGGCACTCATTGCCACCAACCTGGGAATGGTGGTACTGGGGGCTCAGAGATGTGTCCCTCTCCAGAAATTGTTTCTTCGCTGAAAAGAGCCTCGTCACCTAATATCTTGTCTTCTTCCTTAACGCGGCCATATCTAACTACCGGTGATGTGGAGATCCAAAGACCCCTTACCTCAATGGAGGACATCTCTGCAGGGCCATCCCGACTCCCTAGCTCCCCATGGGATCACCTGAAGCCACTGTTGTAACCACTTGCATCCCGTCTCCCCTCTCAGCCCAACCCAGCTTCTCTTGCTTCCTTGCAAGAGGAATATTAATATATTTGTATTAATTTAATGTATTAAATTAATTTAATAATTATTAAAAATTATTTAATTTTTAATAATTTAAATTATTTCCAGCCTCACAAATGGAATGTTGGCTTTTAGCCAGAGGCTCAGGTTCACATCTGTAGGAATCTGTAGGGCACAAGAAAATAAAACCAAGGTGTATGAATTAAAGAAACCTTCACCCCGCCAAAGGTAAATGTCCATAGAATTTTAAAAAATGAAAATTCTGACGTGAAAATAAACCTGCATTCAGAGAATATTAAAAAATACATGCCATAGTCCAGTGGGGGGCACAAAATAATCTTGTGAATGCCATAGTCCAGTGGGGGGCACAAAATAATCTTGTGAGACCATCATACTTTATCCCCCCAAACGACCACCACGAGCAAATGTCATAATAATCCATTGAGAAACTCATGGAAAGATCGTGACCTGGGCCAACAGGAGGAGGCTGAAGGAAGTAGAAATTATAACAATAATAAAAATCAGTCCAGTGAGAATGAAAATAAGAAAAAGTTTTTTAAAGTTCCAAGGAAAAAATAGACTTTGAGCCACAGAAAGGATAAGAAGCAGAAAGATAGGAGGAAATGTGTTCCTTCTATTCATTTGTACCAAGCCACCAAATCTCTTTAGCAGCAGGAATTTGATTTTAGGGACAAGAGGCAAAAGATAAGGAGACTTGTTGGAGTGAGGATATGGCCTTTCAACTTTAAGGAGTCCAAATATCTTCACACACATTGAACGCAAATCAGTTGTAACTTCTATATGCAAAACTCTAATTGTCAACTATGCTCAACACTTTGTTTCTTCGCTCCCTTTGTTTCTCAAGAGGACACTATAATTTGGGTTCTGTTCATTTGCTCTCATTTTAGAGTTGATCAACGAAGCAGAGGGAGGTAAAGTAACCTGTCCAGGGTCTGTCTTACTTAACCTCTTGGCATCGAAGGCTGGGGCAGCCTGGGTCCTGGGCTCCTCCCCTTCACTCCCACATTCTGCCCACTCTAAAATCTCTCTCATGAATTCTTTCCTTCTTCCGCCCTGTTTTTGTTTTGTTTTGTGACCTTTTTTTTTTTTCCCCCTGCCCAGCCTCTGTTCACAACTTCTTCCTGGTCTTCCTTTCTCTTTTCTCTCTGTCCTTCCAACCCATCTTGGAGTTTGAGAAAGCCCCTTTGTTCCCCGACTAAGTAAAGAACCCACCAATTGAGAAATAGGTTCAAAAGCCAGATGGTGATTAACACGTCAGCTTTGTTCCTTTTGCTAAAAGCTAGGCTGGAGGGCAGGGCTTAGATGTGGGGGCAAGCAGGCCGTCAATGATCTCCCGAATTGCCTGGAACCTCAAAACAGCAGGGTAGGTGATCAGAGGGCAGTCTTTTCCGCTAAGCTCACAAAAAGGCAGAGAGCAGGTAAATATTGTGACTTTTATGCAGACAGACAGATCTAAAAAGCAGTAAGAGAGAAAAAGGCAAAGGAATAAGTGTTCTGCAGTTCCGTGTAACTGCAGTTCTAACCATGGCTCTCCCACTTACAAACCTTGGCCTGTTCCCCTCTTCCTTCAAGATCCAATCCAATCTCCCTAGTGAGATATTTAAAGTCCTTCCTCCGTGTGGTGGCCATCAAAGTTATTTACCCGTGCCTCTAATTCCTCTCTTTTTGTATCTCTGGAAGGATTATACTTTCCCCGCTGTCTTCAAATTATTCAAGGCCATGTGGCTGGCTTTGGCCAATGGCAGGGGAGTGGGAGGGTCACAGAGACCCATCAAATCCAGTCCATTCATCACTTTCCTGTCCCTTTGCCACAGTGAATGATGATGATGATCCAGGTGGTAGAGGGTCCATCACCTTCAGGACAATGTAGAGAAGACCTTCTCCACCGCCATTGACCCATGATTGATCTTTAGCACAAGTGAGATGTAGACATGTGTTGTGTTTGGCTGCTGAGATTTGAAGGCTATTTGTTACTGCAACGCGACCCGACCCGCTCTGACCCACGCACTGCTGGCCTCCCCGTCACTTTTCCACATGATATGATTTCTGCACACGCAACGTGGCTGTTCAGTTCGACCGAGAATCCGAAGCAGGCTCCGGGCTCTGAGCCGTCAGCACAGAGCCCGACGCGGGGCTGGACCTCACAAACGGGGAGATCATGACCGGAACAGAAGTCACACGCCCCACCGACTGAGCCACGCAGGCGCCCCTCAGGCTGATCACTCTTGGTCTTTATTCACATGTCATCCAACATCCGGCCAATCTCTAATACCTCCTCCAAACCCCGATCATGTGTCACCTCTTCCATGAATACTCCTCTGTCTCCCGGAGACACAGGCAAATGCCCTCTCCCTCAAGCTCATCTCAGAAGACATTCCATGAGTGACTGGAGGTGAGAGTGCAGCGTGTGGCCAGACGTGACTTGTTTGCCACCTTTTGCTATGTTAAGGACCCTCCGGCCGTGTAAAGCCCATAGCCCTTTCTCTTTCATTCTCCATTCTGTTACTTCCCCCTGCAGAGTAAACAGGAGCGTGTTAAGCATGTTCCTTTGCACTGTAGGATCCCAGATTTGGCTTTAGCCTACAGGAGGCACTTGGAGTTTTCCTCCAGGCATTCAGTGAACGCGCCAAGCATCTTGCTGTAGGAGCTCAGGGAGGAGCTGTAGAGGCAGCAGCAGAACGGAGAAGGAGAGGCACCTGGCGCAGCATATGGTGGCAGTGGCACCTTGCCAGGGGGATTGGCCATGGGAATAATTCGGAGAACAAATTACACTCCTGCAGAGGACTGGGGAGGAGACAAGATGAGCCCGGAGCGTTGTGCCAAAACCATGGCGGAATGCTACGGGTGGATAGCCCTCGGTCTAGAGCAGTGGTTCTCAACCCTGACCGCACGGCAGAATTACCTGGAGACCTCTAAGAACTGCCAGCGTCTAGGCAATGTCCCCGTCCTAGACCATGAGATCAGATCCTCTGGGGGTGGGCATTTTTTCAGAACTCCCTATGTGATTCGTGCCCAGCCTGACAGCCACCACTCTTTGAGCACCGCGTTTTCCTGGTCCCAGAAGACCCCAGGAGGCTGATAGCAGACGTGACATGGATTTTTTTTTCTGCTGCGGTCCTCACAGCCTTGGCAATACCTCGATTCTAGGATACTGGGATTTTAAAAAATCAGGGAGAGACGAGTTAGCATTTGCTGGGTGCCCTCCACGTGCAGGAAGGGTGCAGGAGCATACCTTCCATACATTGTGTTCCTCGGATCGCTACATTCACCCCGCGAAGGGCCATCCTGGCTGAGATATGAGAAGACTGACTTTTAAAGAGGTGGAATTGGGGCGCCTGGGTGGCGCAGTCGGTTAAGCGTCCGACTTCAGCCAGGTCACGATCTCGCGGTCCGGGAGTTCGAGCCCCGCGTCAGGCTCTGGGCTGATGGCTCAGAGCCTGGAGCTTGTTTCCCATTCTGTGTCTCCCTCTCTCTCTGCCCCTCCCCCATTCATGCTCTGTCTCTCTCCCAAAAATAAATAAACGTTGAAAATAAAAATTTTTTTTTTAAAAAATAAAGAGGTGGAATCGCGTTCAGACGGCTCACAAACAGCAGTCGGGGTTCAGGAAAAGAGTTCCTTTGCCTCTATGCCGGTGGCTCCCAAACGATGGTGGTGTTTGAGGTGCTGCACAAGTCTGACTCAGACATCATTCTTACATGCACATTTGCAATTTTCAAAGCCATCACAAAGACGAGCACACACCCAATTGGCCCACTCACCAAACTGTAGCACACTGAAGCCTTCCAGGGCCTTCCAGTGCCCTTCCACGTTGACCCACGTCCCTGCAGACCCCCAAAGAAGGATTCTCCTGCCACCTCTGTATGCACCATCAGACACATGGAAAATCATTAGAAGGATTAAAAGTGCTCCTTTTTAAAAAACCAGGCTTGGCTTGGACACGTTTACACTCACATGAAATTCTTCAAGTGAATATATTAGGGCCAATCTGCGCCTAGCACCCTTGGGTAAGTGCTGAATAGATCTGCTCAGTGCAAATGTCATCAGGGTGTCTCATCAAGGGCCATCACCTGCTCTTCAAGCCGTCAAGCCAGATGTGCGACCCCAGGTGAAGGGTCACAATGGCACAATGCTTCCGTGTCCTTCTAGGGCGATGGTGGGACCTAGGAGGTGGGGGTCCCCCCTTGCATTGTGATGAAGTCCTGTCGGACAGGTCACAAGGTCACCACGCTTCTCCCCGCACAAAGAGTGTCCACAATGAAACTGAAACTCAAAGCTGCAGTCCCAAATACAAGAAGTTGGGCCACTTTGACACTCATAGGATGGTTATCATTTTAATGATTAAATCTTCTGCTATAAAATACTAAACAATGGGGATTCTAAGTTGACCCAAATGTCTAGGCATTAACTTCCTTCAGATTGTACACTTGCAGTTCAGAAATGCCAATATGGGGGCGCCCAGGTACTTCAGTCGGTTCAGCATCTGACTCTCGATTTCGGCTCAGGTCACGATCGCACGGTTCGTGAGTTCGAGCCTGGCATCGGGCTCTGCACAGACAGCACGGCACATGCTTGGGATTCTGCCTCCCTGCCTCTCTGCTCCTCCCCCACTTGCTCTCTATCTCTCTCTCAAAATGAGTAAAAATAAAAACCTTAAAAAAATATTAAAAAAAAAAAGAGAGAGAGAGAGAGAGAGAGAAATGCCAATACGCTGTTGACGATTTAACGCCGAAATAGCATCGTACTGTGCTTTCAAGACGCTTGATCGGCTTCACTTGACAAACAGCCTGAGATGACTCAGGGAGCTGTGAAAAGCAAACCTGGGCAGGTAGTGAGAGCAGTGGTGAAGTCAGCGAGGCAGAGACCGCGGCCTGAGGGGTCTGGGGCCGGAGCCTAGAAAGCACAGGCCGGCTGGGCCCCCAGTAGGCGCCTGCACACTGACCGAGTTTCAGGCTGTGGAAGGCACGCTTCTGGAGGACAGGACGGAAGAGGAAACCCAGAAGCAAGACATCAGCAGGGGCTCAGTGGCTTCGCAGAAAAGTCCGTGGCCCCGACTCCCCCCCTTGCGGGCAATGGTGTCCTGGCCAGACATGGCTGACCCGAGAGGCTGTGAGAGGTTTCGGTTACTGATGCCAGCAGAATGCATCGCGGAAAGACTGACTCTGTCTGCAGCTCTTCATTCATATCAACTGTTGATGAGGCAAAAAGAAAATTCTCTGCCCCCGAAGCACCTTGTATTCAATACTCCCCCCAAGGGAGAACCCCCCCCCCCCCTTAGCTACTTCTGAGTCCGACTTCTGGGGCAAGCCGATGTTGAGCATTCCAACTGCGGGCCCCCTTCCGGTGGCATGCACGTCGGTATGTCACAAAGGTGTCATCGCGAACCCGCCTTGGCCTAAAGACCACAGCAGGCGTGACTCACATTTTCTCCACACCCCCGGCCCTCGCACTTGGGTCGGACTTGCAGCACTTCGGACCAGGTGGCCCAAAGTGGGGTGAAGACAACATAGGAGAGGTGCGTTTGTGCAGGTTTGCAGGTTTGCTCAAAATCCCTTCCGCCCAACTCAGCTTGATGGTTTTCTGTTGGGGTGGGAGTGCATTTGGTTAAAAAAAAAAAAAAAGAGAGAGAGAAGTTGAATCACTTCTTCCTTTCAAAATCTCCTCTGCCGAGTGGGCGTTGCACTGACCCAGTGCAGCATGAGTAGGGGCGGTCGGCTTTCTGGCCATCTGTCCGGGCTTTACTTTAGTACAATGTTGCGTAGAACATTACTCATGAAAACCTGTATGTCACATCTCTAGAAAAAAAGGAAAGACGTCATAGCTAAAAAAAAAAAAAAAAAAAAAAAAAAAAAAAAA
>NW_024412377.1:64801610-64818732 GCF_014898765.1 Herpailurus yagouaroundi
AAAAAAAAAAAAAAAAAAAAAAAAAAAAAAAAAAAGACTGCCGTTTGTAGCTAATTCTCTGTACGAATTGAAACTTTCTCAACACTGAACAACTAAACTATAAAACAAAATGCGGCATTAGACAGGGTGCCGAGGCCGATATATGACAGCCATTCATAAGCCTCAGTTTCAAATTGGGAATTCACAGAGTCTGCCTTGCTGTCCTGATCGACTTTAGCATGAGCAATTGTCCTCATTTGAAACTGCGAGACAAATTTGAGCTAACAAAGGACTACCTGTTTGTTTGGTACTGTGTGTTTGGTACTGAGTGTGTGTTTGGTACTGAGCATTTTTTCCGTAGAAGTTCCCATTTTCATTAAAGAGGGTTGAAAATTTACATATCACTCCCCTCTGTTGGGCTGCTTCCCCCTTAAAAAATATTTATTTTTTATTTTTATTTTTTAAAAATTTTTTTTCAACATTTATTATTTATTTTTGGGACAGAGAGAGACAGAGCATGAACGGGGAAGGGGCAGAGAGAGAGGGAGACACAGAATCGGAAACAGGCTCCAGGCTCTGAGCCATCAGCCCAGAGCCTGACGTGGGGCTCGAACTCACGGACCGCGAGATCGTGACCTGGCTGAAGTCGGACGCTCAACCGACTGCGCCACCCAGGCGCCCCTATTTTTATTTTTTTATGTTTATTTAGTTTTTGAGAGACAGAGTGTGAGCAGGGGAGGAGCAAAGAAAGAGGGATCCCTGACCTTGGATCCGAAGCAGGCTCCAGGCTTTGAGCCCAACGCGGGGCTCAAACTCACAAACCGCGAGATCATGACCTGGGCTGAAATGGGATGCTTAACCGACTGAGCCACCCAGGCAACCCCTCCCCCCCAAAAAAAATTAACTAATGAGAATTGACACCACCCTAAAGAAATAAAAATAAATAATTTATTAAGCAGTCTGATCACGAATGTGCGTCTGTGTCTCCATATGTGCGTGCATGCGCGTGCACTTGGATTCACACGTATCCATTCACATGCACATGCGCACTGCATACACTCCCCAGATTGTAAAGACGTTTTGATCTAACCAAACGCTTCACCATGGGACGTTGCTAAAGTGAAGCACACCGTACCGAAGAACGTGGGTGCCGCCAAAGCTCTCGTCCTGACCCCTTTCCTTTGCCCAAGTCTGACATCCTCTGGATCTCTTCTGCATGCCCTCTAATCCACGTCCCCAAAATGCGACCACCAAATCCACACTGCGAACCCAGGGTTAAGGGCTGGGTCTATTCCCTGTGGCCCACGATGCTTTCACCCAAACAGGCAAAAGAGCATCTCAAATTCTGGCTCTGCTGTCTGTTCACTGTGTGTCCTCAAACAAATCACTTCAGATCTGCTCAAGTCAACTCGGAGAAATGGAGCGAATTCCCTAACATGGGAGAGAAGGGTCCCTACTTTGCAAGATATTGTGCCCACTGAATGAGTTTTGGAGGCAGTGAGCTAGAATATAGAATTGCTTAATAACAGTGATCTATTCAAAAGGGGGTTGCAATTTTTTTCCATGTCAGCCCTTTTTTTTTTTTTCAAGCTTTGCCAAATCTGTTGGGGTGTTTTGCATCCCCTTCAAAGTTTCCACTTTCGGTCTTAAAAGGCAAGTTAAAAACATTCCATGATTACTTACTAAAAGTTTTTAAATTTCTCTCTTGACAGATTATCTAATGTCAGTTCCGGATACAATATATAGAGCACATAGTATTTTTCCACCTAAAAGAGTAAATTAGAGGCAGTTTTCAGCCTTTCAACATGCATTCTCCCTCTTCCGCTTTTCAAGAAATCCTTTAAAATGACCGTATTAGGGGTGCCTGGGTGGCTGAGTCCGTCTGACTTTGTCTCTGGTCACGATCTCACTGTTCGTGGGTTCCAGCCTCTGGGCCCGGCAGGGAGCTGCAGGGAGGGACAAGACACGGGCACTCGGTAATCTCACTCCCTATTTGTGGAGCACTTCTGTGTGCCACGCACCCCTCCAGGAGCTGCGGTCTCAGCAAAGAATAAAGGAAACAGGTCCCTGCTCTCAGGAAGCTTAGCTTTCAGACAGGGACACGGACGGTAAAAGGGGGAAATATTTTAAAGGTCGGTTTAGAAATTGGCAAGTGCTGTGAAAGAAGAGCAGATGGGGTGATCAGATCCAAAGGGACGGGCTCCTCTTTAATGGGATGAGATGGGAAGCATGAGCAGGGATGGGCTCCCTTGGGAGGTGAGAATGAGAATGCAAATGAGCTAGTGGTACCACTGAGTTTGGCTAGAAGACTGGATGTGGGCAAGGAATCCACCCTTTCTAAGCACCTACTACGCGCCAGGCACGGTGCTGCGTGAATACACTTCCACACGGGCCACCGTGGCAGTAACTGTGCTGACACTGGTCACCGATGCCACAGGCAGCAGATGGCATGTGCGACCTCTGATAAAAATGGAATGAATGAAAGCATGGAGGAATGAGAGGGACTTTATCAATCCCGTTGTGTAGACAACATTTTATTTTTGTAATATTTCTTTACGTATTTTTGAGAGAGAGAAAACGAGCGAGCAAGGGGCAGAGAGAGGGAGACAGAGAGGATCCCACGCAGGTTCCGCACTACCAGGGCAGAGCCGGACATGGGGCTCGATCCCGTGAACCGTGAGGTCATGACTTGAGCTGAAATGGAGAGTCGGACGCTTAACTGAGTGAGCCACCCAAGCGCCCCTGGATCCCATTTTTTAACGAAGGAAACCGAGGCTCTGAGAGGTTGTTTCCAGAGGCCACACAGCTACAAGTGGCAGAGGTGATCCTGGACGTGTTTCTAAAATGTTTGATGTTTAAATTTGATTTTTTTTTAAATTAGAATTCATAGACTAATGTTTTGCTTGGGACCACTTACATTTATGTTTTTAAAGTGAGACCATGGGGCGCCTGGGTGGCTCAGTCGGTTGAGCGTCCGACTTCGGCTCAGGTCACGATCTCGCAGTCCGTGAGTTCGAGCCCTGTGTCCGGCTCTGTGCTGACAGCTCAGAGCCCGGAGCCTGTTTCAGATTCTGTGTCTGTTTCTCTGACCCTCCCCCGTTCATGCTCTGTCTCTCTCTGTCTCAAAAACAAAATAAACATTAAAAAAAAATTTTTTTTTTTTTAATAAATAAATAAATAAATAAATAAATAAATAAAGTGAGACCAGCCAGCCCGCCGTTTTCTTTTCTCAAACTACTCTTTTCAGTTTGACATCACGGTCATTCCAGGCTTGTGAAGTGCGTTGATTCGCTCTTCTGATATTACAATACTCTAGAAGTTATTATACAAAACGGACGTCACCTGTTAGTTGAATGCTTGGTACAGCTCGCCCATAGAACCCTTCTGAACAGTTGCTTATCAAGGAGCAGGGACAGTTTTACTACCGCTAACGAATGAGCGTGTGACCCCTCTGGGTCACGTTCTACGCTTTGAGTTGGTGACGCACAAAGGCAAAAACCAACTTTCTTTCCGGATCCAATTTCGAAGCAGTAATCTATTTATTCAGCTACCATTTCCCGAACCCCTCTCACATGTCAGGCATCCTTCTAGGATGGGATGCATGTAACAGCGAAGAAGACAGAAACAATCCTGACAATGAGAAAGCTGTAGAACGGTGGAAATGAGCTCTGTACGCATCGCTGGCCGATGGAAAAAAACTACACATATGTTCAAGAGACACCAAAAAAGCACAGCACAAACTAAAAAACAAGAGAAACTTGACAACTGCCTGCGTCTCTGAGTGCATTCCTCAACCCACCCTCGTATCAGTCAGCATACACTAGGAGCTTAGGGGCTCCGGGTATTTGAAGACAACCTGTACCCAGATCATTGACCACTCAGCTCTGCAGACACAGGCGTGGCCCCGGAAAGCAAGGCTAATAAATCAAAACAAGAATAGGAAGAAGTTGTGGCTGCCCACTGCAGGAGAGCTGGCTTCCATAGCTTCGTCCAGGGAAATCACTTTTTAAAAACTAACCACTCTCCAGAAAATAAAACAGATTCTAGAATCATACAATATTTTATCTCAAGTGTTTTAGTTTCAACCAAACACTGAGCCATGTAAAGAATCGCAGACTGTGACGCGTTTTCAGAGGAAAAAAAACAGTAAGTAGAAACTTATTTTAGACATGTTTACCCGACAGAGACATCAGAAAGGCTACCATAAAAAAATGTTCAAAGAATTTAATGGAAACTACGTACAAAAAATTTAAAGGGAGATGTGAAGGCAATGGCTTAACAAATGGAGAATCCCAGGAGAAAAATAAAAATTCCCCCCGAAAGGTACAATAACCGAAAAAAAAAGAAAAACACAACAAATCAAAATACATTGGATGCACCCAAAGCAGTGTTTCGATGGAAATTTATAGCTAAAAATACAGAGAAAGAAAACGACACCAAAAAATCAATAGCCTAAGGTTCAACCTCACGAATCTAGAAGAGGAAGAACAAATAAATAAAACAAAAGGAATTAGTAACTGTAAGGGCAAAAATCAGTACATTAGAGAAATAGAGGAAACCAATGAAACCGAACATCAATTCTTTGTAAAGATCAACAAAATCGGGGCGCCTGGGTGGCTCAGTCGGTTAAGCGTCCAACTTCGGCTCAGGTCATGATCTCATGGTTCGTGAGTCTGAGCCCCGCGTCGGGCTCTGGGCTGACAGCTCGGAGCCTGGAGCCTGCTTCGGATTCTGTGTCTCCCTCTCTTTCTGCCCCTCCCCTGCTCGCACTCTGTCTCTCTCCTTTTCTCAAAAATAAACAGTAAAAAAAATTGTTTTTAATTAAAAATAAAAAGATCAACCAAATGGATGCACGCGTAGCCAGCGTGACTAAGAAAAAAATAAAGAAGACACAATTATCAGTCTGGAGTGAAGAAAGGAAAATCAGAAGCCGACAGAAACTAAAAAGATTGTAATGGAACATTTATAAACAACTTTAGGCCAACAAATTAGGCTTCGATGAAATGAACAAGTCCCTGGATGGCCACAAGTTACCAAAAGCGACCCAAGAAGGAATCGAGAATCCGAACAGACCTACATTAAGTAGATAAATTGAATTAGCAATTGAAAATCTTCCCGCATAGAACAGCCCGGGCCCAGACAGCTTCGCTGTTGAGTTCTATCAGTCATCGAAGGAAGAAAATTCTGAAAACAGACAAGAAAGGAAAACATAATTCATTTAAGGACGCTGGTGCTACCTCCATATTAAAGCAAGACAAACACATCACAAGAAAACTACAGATCAATCTCTCGTGAGTACGGATACAAAAAAATCCGAGCAAAATATTGGCAGACTGAATCCAGCAACACATGGAAAGGTGTTTTCTACAAATCCGTGCTTTCCTCGTGCCTACGGGCTTAGCAGGACTCTCAGTATTGACCGCCTGAGATGCCTTTTAGCACCTGCTGCGACTGACCTGTCATATCCCCATGATATAAGCACTCATTTTACCTGTACACCCTGTTGGGCTTCTTACTATGAGCACCTGCACCTGAAGGCAGCCTTCTTCTCGTCCTACACGTGGGCCGCAGAACTATGGGAAAGAACGTCCTTGGAGGCTTCCCTCAAGCATCCATGGCCGAGAACTGGTGATAAATGCCCTTACGTCCTTGCCATTTGACCGAGACCACTCTGAAGCATGTTTACAGTCCCTCAGGGTTACCAGTGCGATTATCCCGCAGCCACCGACAGTGGCAACGGGCTCACAAATACACCCTGTTTGCGCGTCTTTCCTTTCCCTGTCTCACTTCTCCACTCCCCTCCTGGTGCTTCCTGGGGTCGCCTCCCCACCACCACGTGCACTGAAGTCTTTGCCTCCGGCTCTGCTTCCAAAACGCCCCTCCTCGCCAACTCCTCTCCCTCTGCTATGGCGCAAGCCGAGGACAGTGCGGGAAAGCCTTCCCCCAATGTTTAATGAAGCTGTTTGGCTTGAAGCCAGAAAGACAGATGGGACCCAAGATTGCAACCGACTTTCCCAGGAAGGGCTTACGGAGAGAAAAATCCATTTGGGTAGAGAAGAGGAGAAATCAGCAGCAGAAGGGATTGGGTCGCCCTCGGCATTGGGGCTTTCGTATCCCAACAGGCAGAGCTGCTCTGGTAATCGCGGAAATCCCCCCCTTGCACACAGCAAGCACGGAAATATTAGAAGACTTCCCCTCCCCCCCCCCATTCCCTTGGCACTTACCTGGGTGGGACAGGTTATTCACCGGGCAAGGCAGCCTGCACCCCGTATCCCCACCCCAAGGCCTAGTTGCCCAATTTTGTGCGTGATCATCCTATATCCAGGGGGAAATCCAGGATGAGAATTAAGATCCAAGAACACGAGTCCATTCTAATATCTCTCTTTTAAACCAATTCATGTGCCCACGGGAGTTAAGTGCTGCAAACATACGGAAACACAAGCCCTGTTAGGTTTCCCTGCCCCTCGTTTTACCAGATCCAGTCTTCCTCATCTACGTCTTCAATATGCATTTATTGTGCACCTGCTATGTCCCATCGCTGTGACAGAGTGTGGTGAATACCTCCTGAGGGGCCACTCCCGCTGAGTCACGCCTTTGGGTAATCTCCTCCCCTCCGTACAGACGAAGCCGTGACTTGCTTCTAACCAACAGGACCTGGCAGAGGTGATGGGATGTCACTCGTGTGATTCTGGGAGCTTCATGTTAGCAGACTGAAGTGGGAGAGACTCTCCCTGAATGATGCTGGAGAAGTAAGCGGCCATGTTGTGAAAGTGATCCGTGCATCCACAAGCTGGGCGTGGCCTCAGGGGACTATGGTGGCCTCTAGAAGCTGAGAGCCCCGGGACCACTTCACGGGACGCAAGTGGGGTGTTTTTTTTCCCTCTCATCAGTCTTTGATTTTACAACAAATGACTCTGAAGCTCCCGTGTGTCAGCATCCCCATGGCCATGGCCCTGCCCCAGATCAAGCCAGTTCATCTCTCACCTGGTCGTGATGCCAGTCTCCCAACTGGTCCCTGCTTGTGGTTTGTCCTCTGCCCTGCTACAGAATGAGCTCTCTAGGCCCAGATCTGATGACGCTATGTCTCTTGTCACCTCATCCCATCATTATTTTTCATCTTTATATAAAACCCAAAATTCCCCTCTCAAAAGATACTCGAGGGGGGCCTGGGTGGCTCAGTCGGTTGAGCGTCCAACTTCAGCCAGGTCACGATCTCACGGTCTGTGAGTTCGAGCCCCGCGTCAGGCTCTGGGCTGATGGCTCAGAGCCTGGAGCCTGTTTCCGATTCTGTGTCTCCCTCTCTCTCTGCCCCTCCCCTGTTCATGCTCTGTCTCTCTCTGTCGCAAAAATAAATAAACGTTGAAAAAAAAATTAAAAAAAAAAAACCAAAAATAAATAAACATTAAAAAAAAGAGAGAGAGAGAAGAAAAGAGAAACCACCATGTTACACGGGAAGAGACAGAGGCTCGGGGGACTGGGGTGAGTCATCCAAAGCCGCCCAGCCAGTAAATATCGGATCTGGCATTCAAACCCAAAACGGTCTAGCTCTAAAACCTAGACTCTCAACCACCACACTACACTGCTTTTCAGGTCTTCATACTCATTGTTATGGGCTCAGAATTCCCAGTCTCGCCTCCCTAACTCTTACCTCTGACATCTGGCAAACTCCTCCTCAAACTCTGAGGCTCAGTTCAGACATCGGTGTGGACAGAGCTCCCCCGTCCACCGTGAGACACCTGTATTTCGTCCTCCTGAAATCAGCCATGCTTCCCATTACCTGAGTCCTACATGTAAACTAAGGAGAGACACGGGTGGTAAGGCATCCCTGGGAATGCCTTGCTAGGTGGATAAAGAGTCGGAGGGTTTAACAGTGCCCAGATCCGGGTGGGAAAAGAGGTTAGGAAATGCCAGTCAAAGCATAGAGATGACTCTACCCCCTCCTTGAAGGAGGATCTCAGTCCTGCTTCCCAAGTTGCAAAAGCATATTTCTCAACAGAGCTACGAAGGGAGAGGTCCTGAAGGGAGGTGAAAATACCCTTTCAAAACGGGGCCATGGGAGTATTAGATTACATTCCTGTTTGCTCATATACTAATTTCCCTCCCACCCTCCATCACCTCTCCATCACCCTCACATCTCCACCCTGTTGAACAGAGGGTGTCCATTTAACTTGCCTTTCACGATGAAATGTGGGCAGGAGTGATATTTGTCACTTCAGGCAGAAGTTCTAAGCGCCCGTGTCTCTTTTCCCCTCTGCCACAAAACTGGAACTGTCCCTTATACGGGCTGCTCCATCACCGGGTATCAGAGCAACGATGTGGCCGACCTGGGATGAGCATGACGCAGGGGCGAGTCATGAAAATTTCTTGCGGCAAGCCACTGAGATTTTTAAGTCATCTGTTACACTGCGGCACACCCAGCCTGTTCCACTAAAAAAGGAATTTGTTCCAAAGTGGGGTGTCTGCTACGAAACCTAAAATACTCAGCATTGAAACCAGAAGGATGGCAGTCTCGTGCAATTCAGTGGTGAAATTATTGGTAAAACTCTCACCTGCCATAACCTAGAAGACAGGTGACAGCCCTGATGGGCTGTCGCTTTAGACTAAAAGGGAGGCAGACAGAATTTCAGCCGCGTGCCTTGATGCCTATTCGTAGCAAGTGACAAATAGTACAAAAAAGAGATGAGATCACAAAAAAAAAAAAAAAAAAAATCAGCCCACTTTTTGTCAAGACTAAGCCACGATAAAGAGTCCAGAAATTCAAGATCCTTAGATCTTGAAGAGTTCCTCGCTCTCGGACCCAAACAGGAAAAGATAAAGCTGAGGCCTTTGAGCATCTGAGGCTGATTGAAACATAGCCTCCCGGGCGGGGCCAACTCAAGAACGGAGTCTTCACACCCTCACGCTAGGCCCTCTGAGTTAAGCAGACGTTCTGATTAAGTTGGCGTGTGGACTCATACAGGGAATAATCCCCTCTGCTTAATCGTGAGCAGCAACTGTGAATCGGATGAGAGCTCACTCCCATAATTTTCTTAAATTATATGGCCAAAGAGGTTTTACAAATGTAATGAAGGTCCCTCACCAACAGAATTCGATTCCGTCATAGAAGACGTTTTCCCGGGTGGTCCCGATAATCAAGTGAGCGATTGAAGGGAGTTTGAGAGACTTAAAGACACAGAGAAATTCGGTTGCTGGCTTTGAGCAAGCAAGTTGCTGGGTGAGGAAGTGAGGACGGCCTCTAGGAGCTGACAGTGATCCCCGGATAACAGTCAGCAAAAAGACAGGAGCCTCCCTCCTACAGCCACGCGGAACTGGATTCTTCTCCAAACGACAGGAGCCTTGAGGAGCACCAGGAGCTCCAGAAAGGCACGTGGTCCTACCGAAGCTTGGAGGTCAGCCTCGTATGTGACCCAAAGCAGAGAATCCAGCCACACCACACACAGACTTCTGACCAACAGAATTGTGAGCTAATGTGTGCTGTTTGGTTTTTTTTTATTTTTTTTTTTTTATTTTTTTTTTCAACGTTTGTTTATTTTTGGGACAGAGAGAGACAGAGCATGAACGGGGGAGGGGCAGAGAGAGAGAGGGAGACACAGAATCCGAAACAGGCTCCAGGCTCTGAGCCGTCAGCCCAGAGCCTGACGCGGGGCTCGAACTCACGGACCGCGAGATCGCGACCTGGCTGAAGTCGGACGCTTAACCGACTGCGCCACCCAGGCGCCCCAAATGTGTGCTGTTTGAAGCCAGTAAGATTCTGGTCATCCATTAGGCCACAATAGACGATTAACGTGGCGTCTAATACATCTTTTCAGTTGGACCAAATGGCTCAAAGAAAAGACCCAAAAGGTGTGGCTCTCGCTCAGAAAGCTGATAAATTCAAGACTCCCGCAGTTACATTTTGAGCAAAAGTCATGTCTCAAAAATAATTCTGGGTGCTTCTGGCACATGCTGTTGACCAAAAGATACCAGCTACGTGTTTGAGAGAGTTTTAAGTCAAAAGAACCATCATTGTAGACAAAATATATGTGTGTGTGTGTGTGTGTGTGTGTGTGTGTATATATTGTGATGGTGCCACACTTAAAATGACTTGTGGGTCTTCTACAGGAGGAAACAGGTGAGAGAGCTGCTCAGCCCCCAAGGAGAACATATTCGGCAAAGCCCTCTTCAGCTGCACCTACAAAGATGATATAAAAGGAATCCTAGAAGGTCAAGGACTGGGCGAGGATTGTCCCATCCCCAGCTAGAAATCTGATAATATCTGTCATACAGGATTACTGAACTGCTACAACTGTATTGCCTGAGGGCTTTCACTGCCCAAGTGGCGGTCCAGGTGTAGTGAGGAACAAGGTTTCCCTGGGAGCAGCCCCCAACCAGTCACTGGTGGGAGTCAGCGTGTAAGTACCCAAGGTTCTTTGTCCTTGAAGCAGGATAATCCTGAAGTGTGTCCCCTCACTGGCCCCATAATTTCTCCAATGAGATTTAGTTCCATTTTGCCGTGCCTTGCGTTGGTGGTATAGTGGTGAGCATAGCTGCCTTCCATTTTGCCGTGCCTTTGGTTGGCTACCTTCTGGTCCTTGTCTCCCCTCCCCAATCCTCTAACAGTTTCCCTCACTTCCCAGATAAATTACTTGTACCTGATTCCCTATCCCAAGGTCCCATTCTGAAGACACCTGCCTATGAAAATTGCTCCCTGGACCCAGGAGTTCCATATCTGGTAGAGACCATGCAGGAAACTACCACACATCCTCCAGAGATCCTGGACCTTGCATTTGAAGCAGTGACTGGGTGGGGTGTGGTAGGGTCTCTTGAGTTGTCTCCCTTAAGAGAGAGTAGAGTGATGGGGTGCCTGGGTGGCGCAGTCGGTTAAGCGTCCGACTTCAGCCAGGTCACGATCTCGCGGTCCGGGAGTTCGAGCCCTGCGTCAGGCTCTGGGCTGGTGGCTCAGAGCCTGGAGCCTGTTTCCGATTCTGTGTCTCCCTCTCTCTCTGCCCCTCCCCTGTTCATGCTCTGTCTCTCTCTGTCCCAAAAATAAATAAACGTTGAAAAAAAAAATTAAAAAAAAAAAAAAGAGAGAGTAGAGTGTTTCTGCTTGAGGTAAAGGAACTTAATACCTAGTGACCAGACTTTCTCTCTATGTTTCCTTCCCTATGGGGCCACAGTATATCTCCACTCTTTTGAACTTAGGAGTAAACCATGTGACTTCTTTGGGCCATGACAGCGGGAGGGAAGCACTGGGTCATTTCCTGGGGGGAAACTTTAAGAATCAGCACACGATTGGCTATATTTCTTTTCTTTCTGCTGTACAGCTGGCAATGCTCTAGCCAGAGGTTCCCCATCAGCTGGGTCTCAGAGTGAAGACTGAGTAGAACCTGGCTGACTCAGGATAGACAGTAATAAACCCTCGCTCTCATAAAGACATTGGGATTTGAGGATCGCTTGTTCTCATAACATGATCGAGCCTGTCTTGACTGGTATAGTGTTCCCAAAGAAGGATTTTTTAGAAAACAAAGAAGACACAAATACCTAACGAAAGAGCAGACCGAAGCTATGCAGCCATCTACGTTCTCTGAAAACGAGGCGACTTTGAAGAGGAGACTCAGCTCCTGTGATCTGGAAAGAAAGACAATCAGTACTGGGTGACTATTTAAAGGAGGAGCAATCATAAGAACGAGAGGGCAAAGCAAAATTATGCAAAGGCCGTCATTCAAGGAATTCAGGAGGATTTTTTTTTTCTCCCCACAGATGGAGTCGTAAATAGGCAGAATACATTATCACGGGCAATCAGAAAACTGTTGTCAGTAATTTTTAAATGGAAAATAGGCAAGTGAAGTGTTGAAAGAAGAAAAATCACCATGCAAAGCTCCGAGTAATCTCCCATATGTTTTCTATGGTTCTGGGATCAGGGACCTGGGATGGTCACTGGCTCTGATTGAAGCAAATAAACAAACAACAACAAAAAAGATGTGTTACAGGGATATCGGATACTTCCTGCATCTCAAAGATGGCTAGAGAGCTGGGGACAGATGCGACACAGCCAAGGACAATTTCTCCAAGTCACTGTACATCATTGACCCAGTAAAGACACCAGATCATAGCTGTCACCGCTGGGGACAGGCCCTGTGGCTTACACTGCCAATATTGTGGGGGATGACAATAGAACCAGAGTTTGGATGACGCGGACGCTCTTCCTACCACCCGTCCCCATAAAAGATTTGGCACAGTCCTGCCCTGTTGTGTCTCTAGCTCGTCACTCGAACTCTGGGGTGGGTCTACGTGAAGGGCAAACCCAGTACGACATGCAAGGGGGGCCGAGAAAAAAGGTCCGGCATTTTCATTTTACGTTATTGTAAGAGACCTAGATTTATGTTTGTCTTATAAGCTGAAATCCGCTATTCTGAGCATTCTCTTTCTTATACAGACGAATGGTATCGACCCTCACTGCACACCCCTCACGCAGCCTCCCCACCTGTCCCGTGGGCGAATACAACTTCCGTGTCAGTGACAGAGAAGGAAGCGCATGGATTGGAACTTGAGCAGCCTGGGGGCGATCCCCACCTCTGCCACGCTCTAGTTCTGTGGCTTTCGGTAGTGGCGTGGCTTTCTTAAGCTTCGGTTTGCTCATCTTTCAGCATGACTGTGACTACTCTTTGGAGTTGAGCACTCTACGCAAGGAAAGGGCACCGCAGCCCTTTATGACTAAGTCCTCGGCTGCCCCCTCCACCCCAGTCTTCCCTCCTGCCCCTACTTTCCTTCTCACAACTTATGTTTCAGCAACACCGAACTACCTTTCCTCCAGCAGGGTCATACCTTTACGCATGCTGTGCCTGCCTTCCGGGCACCTCCTCCAGGAAGTCCTCCCTGATCCCCTCGGCTGGGTTGGTTGCTGTCAGGGTGCTCAGGGACCTCCGAGCCTTTGTGGCATTCTATCACTGATCTCACAGTTCTGTATGTTATCTTGCTATGTCCCTGCTAGACTGAGCACCTTCGAGGGTGGGACACCGTGGAAAGACCATGGGGAAAATAAATGAACTTATTTTCACTTTTACACGAGCTGCCTGGGAGAATCTCAAAATCCCAGATTGGAAAGGGGTGGCCCCAAAGGCCGGTTAAGAGTTTGGATTTTAGGCAGGGAAGTGATATATTCAGATTTCTGCTTGAAAAAGACCACGTTTGCTGTTGCTTGGAGAAGGGATTGAGAGGAAGCAGGCAGTGGGAACAGTCAGAGCTCCGAGTGACAGAAGAGGCTGGCTGGATGAGGAAGGGCGGGGTACAATAGAGAAAAGCACACGGATTCAGGAAATATTTTGGACATTGAACAGACCTTGCTGATATATCGGATGTGAGGTCCGGAAAAAGGAAGATGCGTTTGACGTTTCTCATTCCAGCAAATGAGCGAATGGAAAGGTCTTGGTCAAAACTGATGCGGGGGAACAGATCGAAGGGGGGCCAGGGGTCCCATTTCGAGCATGCTGAGTGTGAGCGCTGAGAAGCACCCGAGTGAAGGCGTCACAGAGGCAGCTGGTCATACGAACCTGGGGCTCAGTTTGGGTTGGACATCCGTTCGACATCATTCACACAGAGATTGTGCTTAGAGCAGCAGTTCTGGGGCGGGCAGAGAGGGCAGTTTTGCAGACGTTTTTGGCCGTCACTACTGGGGGTAGGAGGAGGGGGAATGTTCTCTAGTGGGGAGAGGTATGGATGCTGAACAGCCTATGATGCACTGGGAAGCCCCCCCCCCCAAAATTTACCCCCCCCCCAAATTCCAGTGGTTCCAAGACTGAGAGCCTGGAGACTGTACCACCTAAGGAGGGATTATTAATAGACAGGAGAAGGCAGCTCCGGACCCCTCAAGAGTCCCCTGTAGGCCACCTCTGTCCTTTGGCTTCTACTGTGACCTTTGCCTCTGAAAATAATATCAAGCCCTGGGCTTGTGACAAGGGAAATAAGACGATGTTTGTAAGGGTCAGGACACTGCCTAGAACTGGCAGGCACTCAGCAGATGATTAGCAGGCCAGCTTTCTTTTTTTATTTCTATGAGGCCGCTATCCATGCCCCCCGCAAATAAATCATTCTTTTACCCCATGCTCCCATCTCTGAGCTCCCCAGCACCCTGCACAGACCTTTGTACGGCACGTTTCACCCTGCAAGCCGCTGAGTATCTGTGAGCCTGTCCGCCCCTGCAAGGCAGTGAGCATGAAGCAGATTCTACTCTGCCCCCAGATTTACCCGGATACTAACTCAGACCCCTGACATCCTCTTGTCCCTTCGACCCTCCCATCAGCCCCCCGGGGGGAGCGTGGGCGAGTGCTCCCAGTTTATGGCGGCTCCATTTAGGTAATACACGAAATAACCCCAAACGTCTCCCTTCCCCACCCGGCCACATCAGCTGTAATCTCTAGCAGCCTTTTAAAAATCGTTTGATAGCAGCCCCGGAAACCTAAAGTAAGGTGCCAGTTCTCACCCCCAGCTGATTTAGGTCTCTGCATCTAGAGTTTCACAGGTGAGGGCAGGCCAGCTCTGGGTACCCCCACCCAGTCCTCCCACCTTCGCCCCTGCGCCCAGTCTCAGGCAGCGTCCTTGGAAATCCAGGCCTCTGTGCTCACAGGCTGTTCATGCCTCAGCTCCCTTCGCCGGGACAGCCTTAGCCAGGCCGTGGTGTCCGGGCCCAGCAGGCGTTAGCAAAGCAGCCCCGTCACTGAGCCCCCAAGACTGCCAAAACGTCGTCCCAGGGGGTCAGGGAGGCAGGGTGGGCTCCCCACCACATGAACTGCTTCACAAACAGGGAGAGCACCAGAGGTAATCAGTGGGCCTCTGGTGACAAATCACAGAAGGACCCCAAATTTGGGAAAGATCTGGGGGCCGCTTTGGGGAGAGGTAACACATGACCTTTATTCCCTCGCGTGTCTAAGTCTCAGTTTCCTCTTTAGATGCGTAGAAGTAATAATCACTTCCTTGCAGGATGGCTGTGAGGTTTCAGATAGAGCTAACGTATAGAAAAAACATGTTGTATAATGTCTGGCACACAAAAAAGAAGGATTGCCAAACAACAGCTGTCATATTCTATTTTACTTTATTAAGCAGTATGTGTTCATTGAAGAAAAATCAAATGATGCAGATGGGGAAAAAAAAAAAACCCAACCACAGCCCACCATCCTAACTAGTCACCGTTAACCTTTTGAGAGTTTGTGCACGCACCTGGGTGTGCACCTATATTCACAGAAGTGCGACGGGGTCGTCAGCGGAGGCTCTGAGCAAAAAAGCGGAAATCCCACACTTCTCAGAGGACCCGCCAGCGCCCACACATGTGTGAGCTTAACTGTGCCCTCTGTCCCTGTGTGAGTTGGCATTAGACAAAAACAGGTCAACGACAAAATTCCCTGCAGGTGAATTTACTAAAGGTCAAGGCTGATGCCGCAGGAGCTCCAGTTAGAATGACTCTGGGAAGTTTGCTTGGACTGAGGCACTAAAATCCTTTGAAAGTGGGCAAGCTAGGGCACGATCACGTGATTTAGGTGAGGCTGGCGATAGGTGAGGAGCTTTGGTATTCCCTGGGAGGGAACTTGAGGCATCTGGAATCACTAGCCGTCGGGGAGGCTCACGTTTATTAACATTTACTATGTGAAAGGCACTTTTTTGTGTGTTTTATCCTTGCAGTTTGATAGGGTTTGTCCTTCCAGATAAACCGAGGCACAGACAAGGAAGAGAACCCTAAGGCCTGCTTCCTTCACGAACGGCCCATGGGAACTTGGGTATCTCATTTACCTTCTCTGAGCCTCCGTTTGCTTGGAAAGAGATAACCCAGCCAAGAAGGGCTACTGCTACGGTAGAAAGATACAATGTATACACAGTTCTGGAACAGAAGGGAAGCTGAAAATAAGTTAGTTTATTTCCTTTTTCTTTTTTCAAAAAGCCCTTAGCAAAATTTTAAGTCTGTTCCCCTAGGCTCCAGGACTGGAAATGAAATTGAATCAACTTAATCAAGTCTGTCCTTACCTCCTGCGTCTCTGTCTCTTACAGCCTTGTCAGTGGGTCCGTGGTGTCTGAGACGGGACTGTGCCAAGAGCTGTTAAGTGGGACAGGGCACACAGTTCCCTGCAGCCTTGGAGTAGACCAGCTCCTGGTTAATCTCTGCCTGTCCGTGGACCTTGTCAAGTGCTAGGGAAGCAGAAAAATCTCAGAATTCTATCAGAGATTAAAAGTAACTGAGAGTTCATCGAGGTCAACCAGCTCATTTTACAAACGGAGAAACAAAGGCCCCGGGGGCGGGGGGGGCTTGTAACTTTAACATTGGAAATTTGAAGAATCTATTGAACAAGTACTTTCCCCTATGGGATCCCAGGCGTTCTGGGCCAATAAAGGAGAAGGTGCTAAAATAATGAGTCATGGAAGCACTAGGAAAGTCCAGAGACTCGTAGCTAAGTAGCTCTCTCGGCTCCAAACTAGGGGGGACCCCAGAGCTCTCATAGTGGGGGCTCTTGCCTCCATCTGCCCTCTGCACTGTCAGAGGGCATGAGGTTCGAGGGAAACCCAGTCTGCAGCCCCTCCTCTGTAAATGAAATCCTCTTCTCACTCTGTGCACTCATCCATCCGATGAACGCTCTTTGATCATGTGGAGACCGCCAGACTGAAACTCACAGCAGCTCTCCATGCACAACCGACCCGTCATGGGAAGGGGGAGACTGTTGCTCCTTCCTGCCACCAGGTACCCAGGGCACTGGGAGGACCTCTAGAACGAGAACAGGGAGGGCCGCCCCTGTGATCGTGCTGTAGAGTCTCCAGGTTTCTTCTCCCAGATGTTTAGCAGTGTACTTGAGACGATGTTCCCGGACTACCTCCGCGGGCTCAGTGGACGTTGGGGCAAGGTCTGCCCGGTGTGGAGGGGGCCAGCATTCCCTGCTGAGCGTTCCCCCACCCAGAGGAAACATTCCAGCATCCGTGGCTTTCTTTTACTGAAAAGCTCCAGTCCCCCAGAAACGGAACTTCTATAACACTGCGCGGAAGCAAAAGCCCTGAGGTAGAGGCGGCCAATTAGCATCCGTTCCTTCCGTTCTCCTCCTGCCATAGAGAGGGACCCAGGCAAACTGGCCAAGCACCTTTGATAAGAAGAGCTAACGATAGCTAAAAAAAAAAAAAAAAAAAAAAAAAA
>NW_024412377.1:64818832-64880118 GCF_014898765.1 Herpailurus yagouaroundi
AAAAAAAAAAGTACCGTGTACTCAGGATTGGCCCACGTGGCATATGCATGGTCTAATTTACCCCTGCGAGGTGGAAATTACGATCGCCTGTGGATAACATTCTACAGGTGGGGGAAGCAAAGCTCAGAGAAATGACTGCCCAAGGTCGTCCAAGGCACAGCAAATGGAGCCCTGACTCCCGATCTCATGCTCTCGCCTCCTCTGCAGGACACAAGAGCAGAGGCCCCAGACCATCAGTCATCTGCACCACCGTCACGCGGGCCACGTCAGGGATGTGGACCGGCTGGTTGTGGGGACTGTCAGCTGCGAGCACGGCCGGCTGCCTCTCCCTGGCACCAGGCGGGCTCTGTGCCTGCCAGCAGCAGAAATATCACTGCAGCCACTGGGCTGGCTCGCACACACCAGCTCCAACCTGCCAGACGAGCGTGGGCGACGGCAAGTGTGCTACAAACTCCAAAAAGTTACGTTGACTCTGCTCCAAATCCAGCACCGCAACCCCAGGCATCTTGCTTTTCGTCTTCGTTTTGTAAGCTCAACAGAGGCAGTTTTGGCAATGAATTCCTGCCTCCTGCCCAGGTCCTGGGAGGGGAGCGGCCGCAGGAAAGCGGACCAGCCTGGCCCAGCTAGCCTGGCGAAGCTCCCGGCCGTGCCCGGTCAACCTGCATCCTGGGCCACCAACCTCTAGGGCTTGGCCATCCCCCAGGGCTCACACTTGGGCTTGGCTGGGAGAATTCCCGCCGCCGCCCCCGCCCCCCCCCCCCCCGAATACCTCCTGTTGGGAACAACCTGGGCATCTTTGCATCCAGCTGGGGACTCAACATCTTGTCCCACTATCCCTCGGAAGCAGAAAGGTGATCAGATTTTGGCCCCTGGGCAGACTAACCTGCTTGGAATCCCAGCTCAATTTTTAACTAGCTGTGGGGTCCTGGTAAAACGGCTTTAATGCTTCTAACGTCAGTTTACTCGTCTACAGAATGAGGAAAATAATAATCACACCTAGTACAACTGAGGTGACACGGGGGGGGGGGGTTAGGCGAGACAGTGGCTGACACGGAGACCACACTACTAATTATATCGTGATGACTATTATTTGGATATGAATACTAATGAATACTATTATTAATAAGGAAATCATTAATTATTAGGTTACTTCGTCCTCCCTGAGCCTGTCTTCTTAGCCATAAAATATCCAAGACTCCCCACAATCTCTAGAGGTACACATCCTTCTGTGTTCCGAAGGATGTGGCCTTACTAACCATACGGACGTGGCTTACCTAACCTCTCCGTGGTTCTTATTCTTCGTGAGGACAGCGAAAGTGCCCACCTCGTAGGGTTGTTTAAAACAGTACAACAGGGGCGCCTGGGTGGCTCCGTCGGTTGAGCGTCCGACTTCAGCTCAGGTCATGATCTCACAGTCTGTGAGTTCGAGCCCTGCATCGGGCTCTGTGCTGATGGCTCAGAGCCTGGAGCCTGCTTCCGATTCTGTGTCTCCCTCTCTCTCTGCCCCTTCCCTGCTCATGCATGCTCCGTCTCTCTCTGTCTCAAAAATAAATAAAAACATTAAGAAAAAAAAATTTTTTTAAAACAGTACAACAGGGGCGCCTGGGTGGCTCCGTCGGTTGAGCGTCCGACTTCGGCTCAGGTCATGATCTCGCGTTCCGTGGGTTCGAGCCCCGCGTCGGGCTCTGTGCTGACGGCTCAGAGCCTGGAGCCTGCTTCCGATTCTGTGTCTCCCTCTCTCTCTGCCCCAACCCACTCGCATTCTGTATCTGTCTCTCTCAAAAATAAACATTAAAAAAATTTTTTAAATAAATAAATAAAACAGTACAACAAACGGCTCAGTGCTCGCCAACTGTTGTCTATTGCTGTTCTTCCCCAGGCTCCAACATTAACCCAGTCTCGCCACCCGGACCACCAGGCGCCAGCCCTCCCCACCACCAGCTGCCGCTGCAACCAGGCTCTTGCTGCAGGCCCCTGTCTGGTCCGCATGCCTCCTCTCTAGGGGTGCATTCGTGGCCTTCTCTTTTCTTTTCTTCTTCTGGCCATTGTAGACACTGTCGCGACGAACCTCTTGGTGCACGTAGCTTGGCTGGTGTGCTAACTTGCTTAACCGTGTGCTTCTTTGACTGCCGCATGAATAATTCCCCTCGTGTGTATTGTTTGCTTACTCTGTTACCCCCGTGACTCAATAGTTCAGCAGGTTTCCCCAGCTCCTTTAAATTTTTTTTTTTTTTAACGTTTATTTAGTTTGAGACAGAGAGAGACAGAGCATGAACGGGGGAGGGGCAGAGAGAGAGGGAGACACAGAACCGGAAGCAGGCTCCAGGCTCTGAGCCATCAGCCCAGAGCCTGACGCGGGGCTCGAACTCACGGACCGCAAGATCGTGACCTGAGCTGAAGTCGGACGCTTAACCGACTGAGCCACCCAGGCGCCCCTCCCCAGCTCCTTTAAAGGATGGCTTGCATCTGAGCAACCACGATTTGGTTAGAGGGGATGACGAAAGCCCCACGCTGACCAGCGGTGTTTAGCTGGGCTTATGCTATTAGCCTGGGCTCTGAGCGGGCTGGTCTGCGTCTCTAGGGCCGCGTTGCCTTGGCATAAAATGCTTGCCTGGTTCTTTCAGCCGCCTGCGGTTTCTGCAGCAAGAGCCCCCGTGTCTACTGCATAGCATCTCGCCCTGAATGCTTGCAGCTTCCGTGTAGGAATCCAGAGACACGAGGCTGCATCCGCCAGAGCAGGCCTGTGCCCCCACCCAGTCAGCCCAGAACACCTAGCTCTGGAGGACTATCTCCGCCATACATTCAGGTCACCTAGGAATCCAGCCAGGGTTGACGCCAGCCCCACCTCCATGCGAGGGTGGTAAACACGTAGCATGGAGCGTCAGAGGATCTCAGGTCTGAGTTCTCGCTCCAGCATCCACCGGCTGGGGGATGGTGAAGCCTCTCTAGCCTCAGTTTCCTCATCTCTGGAGGGCACAAATACAACTTACAGCACGGGGGGTCTCAGGGGGGAAAGGCGGTGTGGCCCAAACAAAGGGGAAACAGGGGCAGAGACTTGGGAGGTAGGTGGTCTGGGGTTCCGGTCCCAGCTTGCGTCTTTGGGCAAATCTGAACCTCAGTTTTTACAGCGGTAAAATGGGGAGGTGGTCGTCAACCCATTGGACTGTGAGACAAACTAAATGGCACACCCCATAGGCAGTGTTTTGCGCTCCACCTGGTTCACAGGCGAGGCAGGAACATTAGTTCCTTTTCCTGCCTCTTCAACTGAGGCAAATTCTGTGAGAGTGAATTTATGACATTTTAAGTCACATCCATTGTAAGTATCAGCTACAACAAACAGACCCCGAGGGCCTGCTGGGGGCTGACTTTCCTCTCAACAATGCAACGAGGAAGTCTGCAGCTCATCTGTGCCCTTTGCCCAGGACTAGGAAAGATTTAGGAGAAAAATTCAACACAGGTCCTGCCCTCCAGCAACCGCCAATCAAGGCAGCTCAAATGTCCACTCCCGGCCGACAGCTGTGACCCACAATGCTTCTGGGTTGCAGAGAAAGCATCCAGAGAGATTGCTTAGAAGAAGAAGAAAAAAGCCCCGATCCCCAACGATTTTGACTCCACAGGGGCTGGATCCCAGGATGCTAAATTTTCAACAACTCCCCCGCCTCCAAGGTGCTTTCAAAGCAGGTTGCCGTGGGAAACTGTTTTAAGGTGTAAGGTAGCACTTTCACTCCCCAGCCATTCCAACAAATATAAGTGGACGGTCTGCGTCACACACACTGAGCTGAGGATAGGGACCAAGTGGGGGACCAGGCAGACCCGGCCCTGCCCCCAAGGGCTTTCAGTCTCCACCAGGGATGGGGGAGAGGAGTTCGCTTGTTGAAGATGCTGATTCCTGGGGCGCGTCCTAGCTCGACTGAACCAGAATCTCAAGAGGTGGGCCCAGTGTCTGTGTGTGTAAAAAAAGCTCCTCAGGTGGATTTTCTGAACACTGCAGCTTGAGAAGCACCCTCCTGGGTCATCGCGCAAACCCTGCCTTCCCGGAGCTCCTGGTGCACCATTGGCGGCTGACGAGGGAACACGCACAGGACTTACCGGAATGTGTAAGGACAGCACAGCTGTGAGAGCCGACGCCTCGGGGCCCAGCCTGGGCCAGAGTTAGGAGGGCCACCAGGAGGGAGGGATGCTTTCGCCGAGCCCTGTCCGGGATGGGCTTGATCGGGGACAGGTAGAGGGCAGAGAGGAATCTTTTGATGGGCCAGCGGTAACAGATGCGACACCTGTAGAGAGACCAAAAGACTGGGCATCGTCTCCACGGATCGCAGGTGGACGAAGCTGTGGGTGGAGTAAACACAATGACTATCTAGCTCTTCCCTCTGCAGAAGCCCAAACTCTGCTCCCGTGATGAACGTGGGACAAATAGATTCCTCGCAACTGTCTGAATGTGTTCCGAAAAGAGAAGATTATCTCTTCACGACACCCGTCATTTGCGTGACTAACTTGTGCTGAATATCTACTATATATCAGGCTCTTTTACACAGAGTATCTCTTGTAATCCCAGAAGGCATCAACCATGGACCCCATTTTAGGACTGGGGAAATTGAGGCCTGTGACCAGAGGGTGGTTGTTACAGGCATGGAGCCTGGAGCAGTCAGCCGGGTTCATTTCCCGGCTTCACTACTGACCAGTGGGGTGACCGTGAACAGGTCACTTACCTCTCTGTGCCTCAGTTTCCCCATCTACAAAGTGGGAATAGTAGCTACCACCTAGATTGTTAAGAGGACGGAGTTAATGTATCTAAGTGACTTCGAATCGTGCGGGGCAGATGGTGAGGTCTATGTAAGTATGAGCTTGTTATGAGCTTGTTATGTTCCTTGTTACGTTCCCCCTCTGCAGATAAGGATGCTGGAGAGGTGACGTATTTGCCCAAGGTCACACACCTAGTGAGTGGTAAGGCCAGGTGCACCTGACCTCAAAACCCACGTGTCTTGTCCTCAAGCTCCCACATCTGCGTCACTACATCAGATGGCTGCTCGGGAGAAGGTGTCCATGCAGGGGTGGGAGCTAGGACCTCACGGTGCCCTCTACCAGAGGCGTGACCCCGGCGCACGAACTTCTCCGGCCTCGGTGCTCTCACTGCTCAGATGTGTCATAACAGGACTTACGCAGAAGAGTCGCATGAGGATCGAGTCACTACACGCTCGCTGCTTTAAAGCAGCACTGGCCCACAGGAAGCACGAAGTGTGAGTTACTATCGCTCCAACTTGCTCCCTCTGGAACCCCATCGCCAGACGTGCCACCGGATTTTCAGAAATTAGGAAAGTCATACGTTGTGTGTGAATGGTACCAGCGGGTGTGGGACCGCACCCCATCGTTAAACACGTCTGCGGCGAAATATATATATGAACGCCACACTCATGAAGTTCAGGTTTAGCCACCGAAGGTAGGGGTTGGCAAACTTCTCAGAAAAGGGCCAGGTAGGAAACAATCCGGGCTTTAATGGCATGGGGTCTCGGTCACAGCGGTCAAGGTTGCTAACCCCTGGCTTATTTTGTTACAAAACTACTCTCCAGATCCTTTGAGGATCCGGGAATATTGTGCCCTGGGACCATCATCGTTATCTCCCTCCCTCCGATCAAAAGCTCTAGCAAGCTCTTCTCTGTGTTCATGATTAGCAGAAACCCAGAAAACAAATGCATTTCCAACACTACCCACAGTTCATCTGGCAAAGCAGAATCTTTCCCAAATACATGTTTCCAAAGAGAGAAGGAATTATAAAAGGCGCCACGGGAACGTTACCGTGCGAGCCAGAGCAGAGGACCACAGAGCCCGGCAGCCAGGTTGTAAGGAAATTACTGTTTCTATCATGTCTTCAAAGATCTTGAAAATAGCTACGAACTTCCATGGTACTTCCCAAGGGTTCTGGGGGTTCGGCTGCTAGGCCGGTGATTTATATTTTAAGGAAACTTGACTGATATACCAGCTTTGCCCTGCAAGCCCGAAAGAAAAAAAATCAGTTGATACGCACATTGTGGTCACAAACCTTTTGGCCATAACATGCAATACATTCTGAGATGTGTTACAGTGTAATCATCAAGACGCTGTGTTCAAGCAGTTCTGTATCATCTAGGGTATCTTCCCGCATTGAACAGACTGCCATTTTATTTGAGATGTCACGGCAGTCATGCCTATGAAGCTCGGTGAGATTCACAGAGGATGAACACTATCAAGGCAGAAACCAAGGCTATAAAGAGGGGCGGTGGCCAGGCTGTATTCAGGCCCTGGAACAAAGGAGCTGCTTTGGAAAAAATCAACAACAAAGCAGTGCATGTGGGTATGCGTGTGTGTGTGTGTGTGTGTCCTTTTCAGTGTGTGCACACGGCCGGTTAGAGCGTATGCTGCTGTTTTCAGATCCTGTTAGTAAATCAGAGGAAGAGCCTTGTTCCACCAGATAAAGGTAGACTTGAACTCAGCTCCACTCCTACAGACCGTGAGACCTGGGGCCTCAGTTTCCCCATCTATGCAATACCAATAATACCCTCTTTCTCTGCAGGTTGCTGTGGAGATTAAATGGTCTGTTGCTTGTGGAAGTTCTTAGCGTGGGGCCTAGCTCATTTTCGTTCATTTCATTTCAAACGATCCATTCAGTACCGACTATGTGCCAGGGGCTCAGTCAGACCCGGGGCCTTGGGGATGAGCAGCACAGAAATGGCCCCTGACTTTGCAAAATTTGCAGTGCAGTGGGAAGAGCAATATAAAAAATCACAAGTTGTGGGAAGTGCAAAGAAATCCTTCAAAACCGGAGTGAAATGACAGAAAGTCAGCGTGGCTGAGAGAGGCGCAGATTCAGGCCGGGTGCTCAGGGAAGCCTCTCCAGAGAGGTTTAAGATCCTCCTCCCCCCCTGCCTCATATCTGAAGGGTCAACAGAAACTAAACATGGAAGGTGGTGATGAACAGCTACCCAGTCAAGCAGATGCCTAGGTTGTGGGGCAGGAAGCTGCTGGAATGTTCCAGAACCCCCCAAAAAGGCTCTGTAGCTGTAGAGCTTTTTCCAAAGGAGTGAACAGCTTGTGTCCACTCCTTAGCCTGTGGTCAGTGCTCCGTGAACGTTATTTTTCTTCCTTGTGTAACAGTGACTAACTCTCAGTTGTAACTCTCTGAATAATTTATGCCCATTTCCATTAAAATCAACAGCAACCGCTTCATAAAGTCCCAGGAAGAACTCAAAAAGTCAGCTCAGCGCCCGTGAAGGTGGCCGAGTGTGGGCTAAGGTGGCTTGGGCCCCTGTCTCCTCCAAGTATCACTTCCTGCTCCCCGCTGCCCGCCACCAGACTGGGGCGCTCCTCTCCTCGAGGACCTGGGAGCCTGTTTTCACCCCCTACTGCCACCGTCCTTCCCCTCCCTCCATGTAAGTACCAACCTACCCTCTAACACCTAACTCCAGAGTCACCTTCTCTTTCCACCTTCCCTGACCTGTTTGTTTCTTCCCCTCTCTACCTGGCAAACTCATCTCTGGGGTTTCAGGTCCCATGTCACCTCAAGAGGGCTCCCCCTGGCCATCCGAGATGTCATCGGCTGCATGTTTGCGTCCTCCCAGGGTGCAATGTGATGGTATTAGGAGGTGGGGCCTTTGGGGGATGATAGGGGATGAGGGTGGGGTCCTCCATGATGGGATTAGCTGTTTTGTAAGAGGAGAGCTCGCTTCCTCTCTCTCTCCCTCTCTCTCCTCCCGCCACGTGAAGACACAGCAGGAGGCCATCCTTCGCAGACCCGGCAGAGGGCTCTCACCGGAACCCAGCCACGCTGGCTCCCTGATCTCAGCCTTCCAGTCTCCAGAACTGTGGGAAATAACCATGTTGTTTAAGCCACCCAGTCAGTGGTATTCTGTTACAGCAGAGGACCTGGCCGAGGCACCAGCTAAATTAGGACTCCCCCTTTACTCTCTCTAAAAGTGCTGCATCATTTTCCCGGTAGATGGTGTCAGAATGAGTTGAATTGTAGGACACCCCACTGCTTTCCCGAGAGCTGCTTGGTGGCATTCAAACAAAGGCCATCTTCTTCAGCTGAGACGGAAGCGTTTTGTCTGACGCATTCCTTCGGGAACAACGTAAGAGACACAGCGGTCCCTCCCTGGAAATGTTGGGGGCCTCTGATTGAAACAGCATTCTCTAAGAAAATGGCATTCAGGTGCCGGACTCACTTTTCCTTCCCGTTCTGCCACTATCGGCCCTTGCTCAGGGCCCTGTTGAAACCTCCTCAGCAGATAGAGGCCTGCAGCTGATTTTGGTGGAGTTTGTAATCAAGGACCTTCTTTGCTGGACGCAGAGTTCAGGCCTGACCATTCCCCAAACCATGGCCCAGGAAGAGCGAGCATCAGGGAAACTTTAGGCCAAATCTCCAGCACCCCCAAAAATTCTCCTTGCTTTCCCTGAGGGTGTCTTATCCCTAATGCTTTTTCTCATGTATTCAAGAAGATTCTACTGGACACATTTCCATTAAGGAAACTTTCTTTATTTGACTCTGCTGCTTCCGTTGGCTACAGAACACAGGAACATGTGGAAGACTTTTCCCCCTTCTTTCAATCTTCACCTCCAAGCTCCCCACACATATAAAGAGGAACACCGGCTCCCGACAGCCATCATTCCATCATTCTTATTTACTGAGCCACTGTTATGTGCCAGGCCTCAGGGAGAAGAGTATGAGGAAGAAGGAATGTGGCCCTCACCTCCCAGCACTTCCCTTCTAGTGGGGAAACGGGTAATATAAATGACAGTCCTGATGCAGCAGGACAAGTGCAGTGACAAAGAGACACATGATGTGCTCTGGAGTCCCAAAGGAAGGAGGGATGCATTCTGCTCACGTGCTTGGGGAGACTCCCCAAGGGAGACACCGTGGAGCTGAACCTTGAAAGCTACGCATTAGATGGGGAGAAGGAAGGCCCTCCGGGCACAGAGGACAACATTCAGGGGTCAGGTCCAGGCACAGTCCGAAGTCCCAGAAGGCTGCACAATGGGCACGTGGCCAAAAGTAAGGGAGACAAGCCTAGAAACAGCAGGACCACACCGAGGTGAGTGTTTGGATTTCCTCTATAGACAAAGGGGTTACGGGTGGCTTGTAAAGAGCAGACAGTTGTTCTGGAAAGATCTATGTCTCTGAGACAGGGATAAAGGAGGGCTGTCAAAGAGGAAGAACTTGAACTAGCAGGACTGTCTTATGACACCGTGATGGTTCATTTTTTTTTGCGCCAACTTGGCTGGGCCACGGTGCCCGGATATTCGGTCAACCCTTTTTCTGGATGTTTCCGTGAGGGTGTTTTGTGGATGAGATTAGCATTCACATAGGTGGACTTTGAGTAAAGCAGATTATCTGCCATAACGTGGGAGGGCTTTGTCCAATCAGTTGAAAACCCCACTAGAACAAAGACTGACCTCCTCTGAGCAAGAAGGGATTCTGCCAGCAGATGGCCTTCAGACGTGATCGGCAACATTAGTTATTTCCTGCATCTCTAGCCTGCTGGCTCATCATGCAGATTTTGGACTTGCCGGACCTCCATAACTGCACGAGCCAATTCCTTAAAATGCATACATACATACATACATATCCTATAATCTGTTGGTTCTCTTTCTCGAGAAACCTGACTCATACAGTCACATTCTTTCCAAATATACTTCAAACAACTTCTGTGGCTCGGGGAGATGAGTAGAATGGAATTGCCACCCATTGCTACTTTCTCCTCCACCATGCTGAGAACATTAAGGCTGAGTTTTAATCACTTTTCTCTGCCTCCAACACTTAATACAGGCCTGACTCCAAGTAAGCACTCACAAACGTTTTAAAAACAATAACCCAAGGACTAAGTGAGAGTGTTTTCCAAAGTATGGTACATCCCACTGGTGGTGAGGTGGTTGGGGGGGCACACACTTTCCAATAGTTATGTATAGGAGAGGGTCTCTTACCCAACATCCACTTTCCCGAACTCTCCATTTCCTCAATCATGTTGGTTGACTGATACTTTCATCGCTGTGGATACTAACTTTCTCACCCAACTGTGGGCTTCTTGCTCACCAAGAGACACATGGGTCTGTTCTTAAGCCAAGTAATGCCAGTTGGGTTCTTATTATAAGTATGTGATTCAACTAAAAAAAATTTTTTTTAATTTTTTTAACATTTATTTATTTTTGAGAGAGAGAGAGACAGAGACAGAGAGCAAGCAGGGGAGGGGCAGAGAGAGAGGGTGACACAGAATCTGAAACAGGCTCCAGGCTCCAAGCTGTCACCGTAGATCCCGACACGGGACTCAAACCCGTGAACGGTGAGATCGTGACCTGAGCCGATGTCGGATGCTTAACCGACTGAGCCGTCCAGGTGCCCCTCCAATTTTAAATAACACGGAAATCAATAAAATATGAGTAAGAAAAGAAAGAAAAGCCAAATCATATGAAAATCAGATTGAATGCTTTAGAGAGATGTGATAAAGGTAACTTTCTAGAAAACAACATGATAAATTCTGCTGTTGAGTTAGGTGGGCAAGAAGACAGCTGTAAAAAGAAGAGGGAAAAGTAAACAAATCCTGGAAATTTTACGCTCAGATTTAGAGATTTAGAATTCGGAGACCTGAATTCCCACCCTAGTTTAAAGAAGCTGGATTTGGAAATTGTGTGCGATACATTATGGTGTAGTTTATGTTAGATGTCACAGGATTCCGTGACAACCTGTTATGGGTTGAACTATGCCCTCCTCCAAAAGACATGTTGAAGTCTTAGCCCCCAGTACCTCAGAATGTGACCTTATTTGTAAATAGAGTCATTGCGGATGTAATTAGTTAAACGAAGATGAAGTCCTACTGGAGTAAGGCGGACCCCTAATACAGCACAACTGGTGTCCTTATGAAAAGGAGAAATCTGGACACAGCCACACAGGGAGAACATCGACTAAAATAAAAGGAGGGATTGACGTGATCCCCCTTAAGCCAAGGCACACCAAAGATGCTCAATAAACCACCGTGAGCCAGGAGATGGGTTGAGCAAAAGCAGGAGTTGTTCAAAGTCTATTTAAAGAAAAGTATCAGAACACCTGGGTGGCTCAGTTTGGCATCTGACCCTTGATTTTGGCTCAGGTCATGATCTCGCAGTCCGTAAGATCGAGCCCCGCCTTGGGCTCTGCGCTGACAGCATGGAGCCTGCTTGAGATTTTCTCTCTCTCTCTCTCTCTCTCTCTCTCTCTCTCTCTCTCTCTTCCTCTCTCTCTCAAAAATAAATAAATATTTTTTTTTCATTTACTTTGTGCAACGTAGTGCACATAGCTCATGGAAATAGCCTAAATTGTCAGAGAGGTTATGTAAAATCTCCCAGCTTGGGGAAATACTCATGAGGAGGAGCCCCACTTGAATATATCACTCCTAGAAACTGGAACAGGGAACATTACTGCCTGCATGAACCTCTATTACCTATGTAGGAAAGGGATGGAAAGCCATTTCATTGCTGGCTTCTAGAACTATACGAAATGACTATGTCAAAGTTCCCTGAAAGCTGTATTAAACAGTATAAAGTTGTGTCTAGCAGGTAAGACTTACCACCACCGTTACCAACTCCACCCCCATAAAACGTGCCCAAATTAGGCAGAGAATCGTCCAGTGTTTTCTCTCTCCAGAAGCATTGTAAAAGGCTTGGACTTCCCTCTTGTTGAAGTGTTAGATATTCAGGTGATCATTGCATCATTTTCTGTATGTTTGAAATTTTTCATATTAAAATAGTCGAAGGAAAAGAAAAATAAACTGTTCAAATACCCATCATGCTTCCCCTGCCAACATCAGGAGACCTCAAAATATCCACCAGCGCTCTTTTCAAGCAACCCTTGCCTCTGGTTCGGCTGCCGGAACAGGCTGGGGTTCCCACTCAGAACTTCACCTTTGTCCCCACACCCCATTGACAAGCGTTGCAGGCCCATCAGTGGGTAGGTAGTCTGTCCACAAGAAAAAAGTGTCCGTCCCTCCACCCCTTCTCAGCTTGCCAGCCGTGATAGTCATGAAGAATACCAACAAGCGTCTGTGAATCCACTTCTCCCCTTCGGATCATTTGGTGCGGATGACATTGAACCTGCATCAAGCTTCCCAACTGCCTACTGGGCGGTTTCCCAATTAGACCCAAGGAGCCAATGAGCAAAAGTTTTCTCTTCATGCAAAGGAGCTCAGGAGAAGCCCTCTCTTTTTCCTGCTGGACATTAATGAAGATGCAACCCCAGGCATTTCTGGCCACCATCATGGGACGAACCCTAGGCAAAAGCCGGTCGGAGACGAGATCGTCCCCAAGGAATGGGGCTGAGAGATGAAGTAACGTCAACTGGCCCCTGAGCCCTGGGTCTCACCACATGAAAGACTTGCCCCTGGACTATTTAGTGAAATGACTCCATAAATATTCTGAGCTAGTTTCACTCGGATTTTCTGCTCTTTGCCACACGAACAGTTCAGATCAGCAGGGCGTGACTCAGTCGGGGCCATTACAGAAAATGACTTGGCCGCCATACTCGTATTCAAGAGCTATGCGAGCAGTCCCTAAATGACCCCATCTGCAGTCTTCCCTGACCCGCTCCACCTCCCCTGCCACTGTGCTTCCAAAGAGACTTCTTGCCAACTTTCAAAGCACTTTTTTTTTTTTCAGAGGTGCTCTGCTCTAATTTGGAAGTGAGATCAGGGATTTTGGAGGTGTCCTGGAATTATTCAAACCCACTGGGCTAATGAGCCAGTTCTCAATGATCTTCCAGTCCCACCTGCTTGCCCCCTCCAGAGTCCACCCTATCTCCCCATTTCCTCCCCTGCCCTCCCACCAGGGAGGTGCTCACAGGTGCCGGAAAGCATTCTGAACCTGGAGTCAGATCGCTAAACCTTAAGCAGGTTACGTCACTTCCGAGCCTCAGTATCTTAATCAATCAAATGGGAATACGACGACTCACCCCATAAAGCAGAGTGAGGGTTTTGCAAGATTAAGTATGTGATGACCCCTAGCTCCGAGCTAGTGTGCCTGATCTTTTCTTCTTTTTCTTTCTCTCACATGGCAATCTGCTTTACTCTGACAGCTTCCACGTCCTCAAAGTCAAAGAGATCACCCTTTCTGTAACGTAACTGCCAAGCCAAGTAACCCAAGTCCCCATCCTGTTGGACTATGGGAAAGCCAGCTTCCTCCCGAACATTTCTGAGGGCTCCCTGGGCACAACTGTCACTTATTCTCACCCAGAAGACCTTCCCTCTTCTCCCCTGGGGCACAGGAGTACGGGGTCTCCTTCTCCCAGATGGGGAGAAACCGGCCCCTCCTTTCACATGCTGGGGGCAGCACGGAGCTGAGTGCTGAGTCCTTTGGAGTTTACTGGACTTGAGGTTATTACAGACAAATTCCAGAGCAAAACAAGAGAACTGGTATTTGAGATTACTTTATTAGCACACATACACAAAACAATATGTGGCTCAAAAGTGAAGATTCCTCACGCACCAGTCTCTTATTCCAAAAAGGAACCATTTCTTTTAGCTCCTTATCTATCTTTCCAGAGATAGTCTGTGGATTTACATGTATGTATTTTTTCCAGAAAGTGAACACTGAAATTTCAGTGGAGCCCAGACGTTCAAGAGCACAGCCACGTCTGTCTGTGGTCCAGCCTGCTGCCTCTGCCCGGTGTCTTCTCCCGCTCAGACCCAAGCCCTCTCTCCTGCTCCCCACTTTACCAAGCCACTTGGCTCCCGGCTGCCTGCCTTCAGCTCCCACCTGCTCCCACCTGCTCCCAAAGCCAGTCAACATCCACAACCGCCTCTTCGTCCCCAGTGCAGGCTTGTCTCGCCTGCAAACCCCCGAAGCCCACAACGATGTTCCCCTCACCAGAGACCAGCTCTGCTCCAGATGAATTATGCCCCCCGCCCCTCGAGCAGATGCTACAGATGCAGCAGCCGATAGGAGAGTTTTGTTGGATTTGTCCCCACTGCACGGCGGTCTTCTGTCGGACCAGCTGGTTTCAGCACATGCTGCGTGGCTGTCTCCCCCCCTCGCCCCAGTTTTTTGTCAGGAGGCATCCGCTGAGTGCAAGGGGACATAAGTAGCCCCACTTTGTAGATGAGGAGATGCGGCTCTCAAAGGCAGACCGACCTACCTGACCCCAAAACTGGCATCTCGGAGTCCTGCCCTGTGACCCATCCAAGGACAGCCCTGCCTCTCCCACTGCCCACCTGTGGGACAGACTTAACCAGACAATCACAGTGCTTTCCTAACCTCCAGCCACAAAGCGTGCGGATTGATCTGACAGTGCAGATAAGAAAAGAAGAGCAGGGGCACCTGGGTGGCTCAGTCAGTGAAGCGCCCGACATCAGCTCAGGTCATGATCCCCCCGGGGTTCATGGGTTTGAGCCGTTTGAGCCCCGAGTTGGACTCTGTGCTGACAGCTCAGAACCTGGAGCCTGCTTCAGATTCTGTGTCTCTTTTCCTCTCTCTCTCTCTCTCTCTCTGCCCCTCCCCTGCTCATGTTCTGTCTCTCCCTATCTCTCAATAATAAATAAACGTTTTAAAAAATTTAAAAAAAAAAAAAAAAAGGGAGAGCTGAGCTGACATCAGAGGGAGGGGCCGCAGAAAGAAGGGACCCAAGGACAGCCAAAGATCAAACAGTGCCTTGGGGCAGGCAAGGGGCAGAGGTGCTCTCAGGTGGGTACAGCTGGCTCGTGTTCTCACTGCCCTGCCGGGTCCCAGCCCGCCTCGCCACTCTCCATCCCTCCGCTCCCCCCCCCCCCCCCCTAGTGCCCACCCACCCACCCAGCTGGGTCAGGAGGTCCGGGAGTCCAGGGAGGAGGGGGCTCCCCCTGCCAAGGCCTGCAAGGGAAGAAAGCCTTCTTTCAAGAGTCTAATGCATGCAAATGGTAATGGAAGCTCCTCATCTCGGGCGTTTGCAAGGCCGACAAGAGAGGAGAGAACAAAGGTAATTATAATGAATTGCGAGCAGAAGGGAAGACGTTTTGGAGTATGAAGTTCGGCTAATATTCTGAGGGAAGCTCTTCGGGGATTCATCCCCTTGAAATGCCACATGCACCCCGGACACCGCGGAGGGTAAGGCCGCTGCTTGTTTTCATTTCTGCCCTAGCAGCACCTGAGGCTTGCCAGCACCCGGGTTTGTAACCCCAAATTCCCCGCAGCCGCCCCAGCTCGTGCGTGGGAACGAGTCAGCAAGAGCGGTGGGGACTCCGCTTGCCCTGGCTCGTGGGCCACCAGGGCTGGCGCACCCCAAGTCGTCCCAGAAGGCCCCAGGCCACCCCCCCCTACCGTGTGCCCTCTGCCATTCCGCCGTCTCTGCTCTCCCAGCCAGGCTCCCCGGGTCCCCGCCACCCCGGGTCCAGCCTCTTTGCAGGCCTTCAGTGCACGTGCGGGAGGCACCCCTCTGTGTCGGGGGCTACGGGCCCCAGGCCACTCTCCCGGACACAGAAACACCCCCCCCCCCCCCCCCCCCCCCCCCCCGTGGGCCTCCCCGGGTGGCAGGCGCGTACCAGCCGCAAAGGCTGCTGGGTGGCCCCGGGGGTTCCCGCTAGGGCTGCCGTGTCTCCCTGCCTGCCCTCTGCGTGGCGTGTCCCTCCCTCCTGCGGCCCCTCTGAGAGAGCAGCGCCCCAGAGCGACTGCGGCAGAAATAGTGGGTGCCACCTCTGCGCCTCCAGACCCTGCCTCTGTCATGGCAGCTCTCCCGGGTGATCCGTTGTTCTGGGCGCCAGAGCAGTCTGCTGCCCAGGAGAGATGCCCCTGGGTCAAGCCGCAAGAATGCCTAGCAAAGTGGGGTGGGAGAATGGCACCCTTTCCCCACTACGGTGCGTGCGTTCTCTTGCCAGAATCCAGCTGAGCTCCCAGGCCGCTGGTCCAGGGGCATGGGGAATAGCACAGTCAACTTAACAGCCTCACTCCCCTCTTACGGCTAAGACTTGGTTACTGGGCAACCGCTTTGGCCACCCCCGGTCTCTTCCTCCCTGGACTCCCCCAGCCCCTTGACAAATGCGTTGCCATCAGGCAGGTCACCCCGTGGCCTTTCAGGTGAAATGACTCCCAGCGCGTTCAATCCGATCCAGCGTTACTGTTCACAATGTTTCGCTGATGGAGCACCTGCCCTCTGCCAGGCAGCTCGGCCCTGGGAGTCACAGTTCCACCCACATTTCACAGAACAAGGCTCAAGACGTCATAGGTGGCCGAAGCCGAACCTTGCGGCCCACGAAGGGCAGAGCCCGGCCCCCTCAAACCCGCCTTCCTGCCCAGGCCCCAAGACAGAAAGACGCGAGAAGAGAGTCTCTTCCAAGTCCCTGGGAATTTGCACATGTTTTCTCTAGTCTTTGAGGCATAAAATTTGCCAAGGAGCCTGCAGGGTAGTGGAGAAGTGGAGTTAGCATTGCAAATATGAGCTCCCGTTGGGATCTGAGGACAGGCTCTGCTTTGGGATGGTGCTAGGTACCCGTATCAACTCACATTGTGACTGGAATATTGATTTTCCATTATTCCAGGATAGCAGCCCTCCATAGGGACTTTGCAGTCAGCAATGCAGAAAGTCTTCTGACCGACGCCTGGCTGAGCGAGGCCTCATGCTGAGCGCTTACGTTAGAGAAACGAACCAGCCACGATTCTACTCTTGAAGATCCTGTAATCACAGACCCAGAGCCAATCAGCGATAGAAATAAGAACAGCAGGGGTTGCTCACTGAAAGTTTCAATATTCCGGGTACCATGGCTGAATTTTACATGCATGACCTCCTTTGACTTTCGCAACCTTGCAGGGAGGTTCTACTACTTTCCAGTTTGTGGATAAGAAACTAACTGAGACAGGTGTGATAACCTGCCCCAAGTCACACGGTCAACAAGTGGGGCATCTGGAATCCTAACCCAAGTGCATCTGACTTCAAAATCCATACCGGCAACCACTCCTTATTCCTAATCACAAACCCGTGTGTCCAGTGCTGCACCGGAGGCGTGTAGAGAGTACATGGAGGCCCGGCCCGGGGTACCGGAGGAAGTAAGTCAACAGAAAACATGAAACAGAGAAGAAGGAAGCAGGGACCGTCAGGAAGAGCTTCCTAGAAGTAGTTGCATTTGAGCTCAATTTAATAGAACCCCGGCGAGTTTTCCAGGGGCACAAGAAGTCAGGCTAGCATTCTAGGCACTGGAAACAAGCTGAGTAAAGAGAGAACTTCGGGGTGCATGGCATATTGGAGGGGAGACAAGCAGTTTTCAGTGAATGGAGTGCAGTTGAATGAGGAGAGCCATTTGTTACAGGCAAAGCTGGCAAAGAAGGCCGAGCGGAAGGGCCTTGACTGGGGACTTGGTCGTGGGAGGACTGGGGAGCCACTGAATGATGTAAAACGCAGGGCTGATCTGATGAGGGTTCTTTTCACTCTGGGATGTGTAGACAGTGGGTTGATAAAGCGGAAAGGTAATAAGCTCTGAGGACAATAAGGATGGGGTGATGTGGCACAACGTCTCCTGACTCCTGACCATTGAACCGAAGTACTCTTTTCAAGTTCACGTGCATCCCTTTCTTGGTTGAAATATGACCTGGTCGGGGCGCCTGGGTGGCTCAGTCGGTTGAGCGTCCGACTTCGGCTCAGGTCACGATCTCGGGGTCCGTGAGTTCGAGCCCCGCGTCGGGCTCTGGGCTGACGGCTCGGAGCCTGGAGCCTGCTTCCGATTCTGTGTCTCCCTCTCTCTCTGCCCCTCCCCCGTTCGTGCTCTGTCTCTCTCTGTCCCAAAAATAAATAAATGTTTAAAAAAAAAAAAAAAAAAAGAAATATGACCTGGTCAGAAAGACCCAAATACCCTCCCCCGCAGAAAAATAATTTCGATGTTCTAAGGAAATGATTCCCAAAAAAAAGGCCAGCTTCGTTTTTCTAATGCCTGTATCTGAGGCTCAGAAGTGATCATGGTCCAGACAGAAACGAAGATTCTGTGGCAATCCTACAGCAAAGCCAGGCTTAGCTGCCGCAGATACTGGGAAGGCAGGACCTTTTTGGCTCTGGGGAGCCCTGATGACAACACAAGCCCATCCGAGTCCTGGGGATACAGGAAATATAATCGCATCAGAGGTCCAAAGGCCTGGATAGCATTTTCCTCGCTCACTTTTCCAAACCTGAGATTATGGCTCTGGGCTGTGAAGGCTGCCAGAACAGGCTTTCGTATTTTTGTTTTAAAATGGTAAGAATTTGGCATCCTGCTGACATGCCAAGGAAACACTGGCTTTTCAGACAGATCTCTTTATTATTATTATTATTATTATTATTATTATTATTATTGCATTTCTTATTCTAGGACTAAAATATCTTCAAAGGGCATAGGAAAAATCAAAAGAAAAAATATATATATATATATATACTTTATAACCTGCCCAACCTAAAAGGATTATTTACACATGCAAATTTCTTCCACACATGCCGTCGCATTTCTTATAGAGTTGTCATTTTATTTTTTTTTTTATTTTTAAATTTTTTTTTCAACGTTTATTTATTTTTGCGACAGAGAGAGACAGAGCATGAACGGGGTAGGGGCAGAGAGAGAGGGAGACACAGAATCGGAAGCAGGCTCCAGGCTCTGAGCCATCAGCCCAGAGCCTGACGCGGGGCTCGAACTCACGCACCGCGAGATCGTGACCTGGCTGAAGTCGGACGCTCAACCGACTGCGCCACCCAGGCGCCCCTAGAGTTGTCATTTTAGAAGGCACAACATCCCTGGAGGAAAAAAATGTCTACTTTGAACATCTTTCCTCGCAGGGCATTTCCTCAGGAAACATGTCGCGAGGGTAAACACAAACAAACAAAAAATTTACAAACACGAGCTTTGGAAGCCACCAAGATTCCGATGCTGCCTCTCACTAGCAGCAGGAGCTGAGGTCTGTGCGTCCACATCTGGGTTTTCTCCTCTGCAGAAAGAGCAGTAAGGAAGGTCTCTGCTTCACCGGATGCCCAGATGCCCTAAGGAGGAAATAGGATAATGCCTGTGAGGACCCTCACATAGAGCCTGTCTGCCACATGTCCGAGAGCGTAACCGCAGCCATTATCATCATTACTGAAATACTAACTTTTTACTTTATTATAAATGTAATCATATCAGGGAGCCTGGGTGGCTCCGTTGGTTGAGCATCGGACTCTTGATTTCAGCTCAGGTCATGAGCTCACGGTTTGCAAGTTTGAGCCCCGTGTGGGGCTCAGTACTGACAGTGCAGAGCCTGCTTGGGATTGTCTGTCTCCCTCCCTCTCTCTCTGCTCTTCCCCACCTCTCTCTCTCTCTCTCTCTCTCTCTCTCTCGAAAATAAATTAATTAGGGGCGCCTGGGTGGCGCAGTCGGTTAAGCGTCCGACTTCAGCCAGGTCACGATCTCGCGGTCCGTGAGTTCGAGCCCCGCGTCAGGCTCTGGGCTGATGGCTCGGAGCCTGGAGCCTGTTTCCGATTCTGTGTCTCCCTCTCTCTCTGCCCCTCCCCCATTCATGCTCTGTCTCTCTCTGTCCCAAAAATAAATAAATGTTAAAAAAAAAAAAGAAAATAAATTAATTAATTAATATTGGATAAAGAAAGTACCCATCTCTTATTAAACCATCTGGAAAACACAGACGTGGGCCAAGAAAAATTTGAAACCACGTAGAGCCTCACTGTTCCAAACGGTGCTGTGCACCGTTTATGTCGTCAATTTCTATCTTTTTTTTTTCTATGCAGGTAGATCTGGGTCTATCTGGCGAAAAGTTTCAAAAATGGGACTATACTGCTCACGCTGCTTTGTCAGTGAGCTCTTTAGTGGGAGACTTTACAAAGACCACAGATCTGAGCAGCAGCATGCCCCTTCTCTGAACTGAACTGAGCGTGAACAGGATAAGTCCGGGCCCAGCGTCAGCAGGCCAGTGCCCCCCCCCTCCCCCCCCAGAATTCCTGACTCTGCTCTGGACCGGCAGCCAGCCATCTGTTCTGGGCTTCGTGCTCAGGAATCACGAGAGTTCTGACACTAACTCTCATTTTCTTGGTCTGAAGCATTTGGTAAAACCTTACAGGCAAAACCTTACAGGTAAAACCATATATCTCGGGAAGCAAAAGACTGTTTCTGTTCACGGCGGTTCAGGTCCAATGTGGGTCTTGTTTTCTCCTTGGATTTCCTGGTTTCCTTTCGTGACAACCTCTTCAAGTCTCTTCTTACAAAGCTCTGCGTTTTCTGAGGGCCTCTGAACAATGCCTCGTGCTATCTTTTTTTAATGTTTATTTATTTTTGAGAGAGAGAAAGAGAGAGAGACAAAGCCCGAGCAGGGAAGGGGCAGAGAGAGAGAGGGAGGCACAGAATCCGAAGCAGGCTCCAGGCTCTGTCTGAGCTGCCAGCACACAGCCCGATGTGGGGCTCGAACTCATGGACCGTGAGATCATGACCTGAGCTGAAGTCGGACGCTTAACCGACGGAGCCACCCAGGCGCCCCGAATGCCTTATGCTATTTAATAATGGCCTAGAAACCGCTACTTGGCTTGCCTGGACCTGTAATTCTCCATCTAATTTGGAAAGCTTCTCTTTCTGACAAGGATAGTAATACTCTACCCCCTCCGCAGAGAAGAGTAACTTCCCAAAGGAGGTCCCAGGTGAATCAGATTGCCCCAGGGAATCCGGTGTCATCCAAATAAAAATGGGTTGCCCTAAAGGTAGCCCCAGGCACTGGGTCACATCCAAAAGAAATATAAAACACAGCTACAAAAGCCTTGAAAAGCAAAGCAGGTCTGATTTCCAAGATCTCTTAACAAGCATGCAAAAAGGGGAAATTGCATGACACAAAACCAAACAAGATTTCCTTTAAAATCTTTTTGCCCACCACTGTCTCCAAAATCCATTACTTTCGGCAACTGCATCATCTTCTCTCTTTCTTTCTCACTCCTCCCTCCCAAAAGACTCCCTCTCCCGAAGCACACCCCCTTCTTGCTCACCCACTCCCCACAGCAGGTGTTTTGTTTTCCAAGCAGAAGTCGGCCGAATGGCCTTGTTGCTGAAGATCCCTATGCCATTTGCTATCATTAATACCCTCAGAAACACACGCAAAGATATGGAAATCGGATACTATAAAAAGAAACAGAGAACAAAAAATCTGGGGAAAAAGGAGAAATTTGAAACGCAGTAAAAGGGTTGGAAGATAGAGTTGAGGAAATCTGCCCCCTCCTTCCCCAAAATAGAACAAAGAAGTAGAGAATTAAAAAAAAAAAAAAAAAAAAAAAAAAAAAAAGTCCAGGAAGCCCAATGTTCCAATAATAAGAACTTTAGGGAAAAAAAGAGAGAAAGAGAACAAATGGAAGGAAGAAAGTCTTATTCAAAACATGTCAAGAAAATTTCCCAGGTGAATAAGAGAGTCCAGATTGAAAGAACCCACCCAGGGCCCAATGCAGTGGACAAAAATAGACTAACGCCAAGGCGCGTGATTGTGATTGTGAAATTTGAAAACATCACGGGAAAAGAGATCTCTCAAGCTTCCAGCAAGAAAATTGTCACATCCAAAAGATCAGGGGTAAGACTCGCTTTGGACTTTTCGACTGCAAACCAGGAAACAATGGTGAATGTCTTCAAAGTTCCAAAAGTAAATAAATAAATTCCGGCGGAGAATTCTAGAACCGGCCAAACTGCTGATCAGGTGTGAATGTAGATTAAGGATATTTTCAGAAATGCACGGTCTGGCACTCCCGTGCACCCTTTTGTCAGGAAGCAGCTGGAGAGTGCTGTTTCAAAAGGAGGTGGCAAGCCAAGGCAGAGGGAGACAGGGTGCAGGAAGCGGGTGTTCAGGCTTGACGGGGTGATAACTACTTAAAAAAACCAATCAAGCAACAAGAAATTAGCTCTCGGGGGAAATCTTTTCGCTGGGATTTATTACATGACTCAGCCAGGAAAAATGTTTGCAAAGTTAACCCATTACGACATATAAATCCTGTGTACATTTGACTTGAAGGGGAAAAGGGAATCTTAAAAATGTCAATACTCTGGAGTGCCTGGGTAGCTCGCTTGGTTAAGCCTCTGACTCTTGGTTTCGGCGCGGGTCATGATCTCACGGTTTGTGAGTTCGAGCCCCGCGTTGGGCTCTGTGCTGACAGCTCAGAGCCTGGAGCCTGCTTCGGATTCTGGGTCTCCCTCCCTCTCTCTCAGCTCCTCCCCCACTCCCCGTGCTCTGTCTCTCTCTGTCTCAAAAGTAAACATTAAAAGAAATAAATTTTTTTTAAGTTGTTAAATCTTATGTTTGTATACCACAATAAAAAAATCTTTTTTTTTTTAATTTTTTTTAACATTTATTTATTTTTGAGACAGAGACAGAACATGAATGGGGGAGGGTCAGAGAGAGGGAGACACAGAATCTGAAACAGGCTCCAAGCTCTGAGCGGTCAGCACAGAGCCCGACGCGGGGCTTGAACTCACGGACCGCAAGATCATGACCTGAGCCGAAGTCAGCTGCTTAACTGACTGAGCCACCCAGGCGCCCCTAAAAAAATCTTTTAAAGCAGAGGTTATAACTTCTAACTGATACCAATTTCAGATACTTTGTAGACACTACAGGCTTCAGTTATTATATTCTTACTTAAGTCTGGTATTGTCTTGCATTTTTGCTTTCTATACATTCTTTAGCTTACAAAGCAAGCGCTCATAATAGGAGTTAAATTCCAAATTAGGAAACATTTTTAGTAGGAAAATTGCTAATCCAGAACCCTATCAAGACACGTCAACTTTATCTGTGCCCTCTTTTACAAATAAATCCACAAACTGAAAGTGGAGGGGTGGGCGGGAAGGCTCAGGGTGCCTGGCTGGCTCGGTTAGTAGAATGTGTAATTCTCCATCTCAGGGATGGGAGTTCGAGCCTCATGTTGGATGTAGAGATTACCTAGAAATAAAAATCTTGGGAAAAAAGTATCACTACAAAAGAATGGAGTAATCAAGAAAAAAGATAAGCAGAGAGAAAGAAGGAAAGGTTAAATGGGAAGGAGAACCTGGTAGAAATATATTCAAACAGAAGTCACTCAAAACAGAGATGCTTACATTGGGGGAAAAAATCTAGCTATATTCTGTTTTGTGACATGTTATCATAGCACAGCCAGATTGAAAATAAGGTGATACAGTAAAGGATGCCCTAGTCAGATAATAATCTAAAGCTGGAGACAGAACGTTTTCCATGTGAAAGGCCAGATAGTAAACATTGTAGGTTTTGCAAGCCGTAAGGTCTCCGTCACAACAACTTATCTCTCACTGCAGTGTGAAAGCACCCACAGACCAGAGCAAACCAATGGGTGTGGTTGTGTGACAACAAAACGATTTAGAAACTCGGCCATCGGGCTGGATTTGGCTCACAGGCCATAGTTTGCAGCTCTGTGATCTAGTCTCTGGTCAGCTCTCCGACTTCACCCCTTCCTCCTCTCCCTCTCTGGCCTGCTCAGCTGTCCATCCCAGCTCTAGCCACGGTCAGCCCTCCTGTTCTTCAAACCTGTGAAGACTTTCTCCATCTCAGGATTTTGATTTTGCGAGGCCCCCTGCCTGGACTATTCTTGCACCAGGCTCACTTCCTCATTTCCTGCAGGAATCTACTCAAGTGCCTTCTCAAAGAAGCTTCTCGAATCCCCCGGATCTAAGATATCACCATCTCCCCCCTCACATTGTGTTTTATCACCTCACGTTGGATTCATGCTTGGTTAGTGTATTTATCATCACCTGACACACTATATCTTTCTTTCTTTGTTGATGATCTGTCTTCGCAGCCTAGAATGGAAGTTCTGTGAGCAAAAGTTCTGTCCTCTTTGTTCATGGCCTCATCCGCAGTGGTGGGCACTAAATAAATACTTTTCGTATCAGTGAATGAAGGAAGGAAGGAGTATCTTCAGCATTGGGGGCATTAGAAAGCTTCCCTCAATGAAGAATCCACACATTCTCTTTCAGTCTAGAAGATCAAATTCGAGGTCACAGAACAGGAGGGTGAAGGCTTGGGCCGGCATCCTCGCAGTTAGTCAAGGATACTTAACTTTATATTCTATGAGAACACATTTTCAAAAGCAAGCCTTTTTTAATCTCGAAAGTAGCATTTATAAGAAAACGGATCCAGCTATTAAGTGTGGAGTTTTACTGTCTAATGGATTCTTCCCTGTCTCTTGGTTATAAATAATCAGAGAATGAATATACTCCCCACACCTTTAAAAAAAAAAAAATCCCAGTTTCATGTGAAATTATTTTTATCTTTCAAACAAAAATGCTAGCTTTGGAGTTTAATTAGCTAACCCTCTATCGCTCACCAAAATTAGTTGTCTTTCCAATGTAGGTGTATAATCATGGAAGTGTTTACCAGGGAACGCCTTTCATCCACTTTCAAGCCATTTTTCTGTTTCGTTTTCCAGCTGGAGAAGGAAAGCAAATTTACGAAGACCCAATGACAAATCTACAGGGCGTTTTATGGGCATGATGTCTTGTAGTCCTCATCACAGCCATTTGAGGGTTTTATTTTTGCTTTACAGATTAAGGAACAGACTGGGAGAGGCCAAGTGGGCCCTTCCAAGGTCCAGGAAAGAAAACGAACAGAGTATTTAGAATCAGACAGACGTAGGTCCAAATTTGAGCCCCAGACCAATCTCGCTAGATGACCCTAGACAAATCGCCTCAACTTCCCTGAGCCTCCGGGACCAGTGCTGTCCGATAGAACTTTCTGTGATGATGGCACAGTCCCATATCTGTGATGGCCAATGCGGAAGCCATGAGCTACACTTGGCTCTGGAGCTCTTGAGATGTAGCTAATGCAACCGAGAAGGTGAATTTAAATTGTACCTAATGAATTTGAGTGTACATAGCCACACGTGTCTGATGGACACCATATTGGTCAGAGCAGTTCCAAGTACTATTCTCTTAGATTTGAGCAAGAGGGGCCCCTACCCTGAGCCCTGCACTTTGGGGGCCCTATACAGCTGTCCTCTGGCCACAGCCCTCCCTGAGGGGTGAGGAACACACAACCCCCCAGGGCTACGCTCCCACATCGAGACCATGCTTTAGAGATGTGAAATCATGACCTGGAATTAGGACCCAAACAGCCCAAGTCCACTTCCAAGGCTGCCTGGCCCTCTTCCCTAGTGCCGTGTTTCCAAGAGGCATCTGTGCTGGTGGCATTCACACCTCTGGCCCACAGGGTATCCAAAAGTGGCCATCTGTGGGAAGCGTAAACACGGCTTAGACACGCAGACTGGTGTATCCACATGAGAGTGTACAAGGCCCGTTGTGGCACTGGATGGAGCCACGAGTGAAAGAGGAGAGAGCAGAGCTCAGGCTGAGCACCAACTCTCCCTGCAACCCCACGGCTAATGGGGAACTCCCCGGGGCCTTCCAACACATTCCTTTCATCCTAAACTTTGAATTTAATGAGCTAATCCTTGACGTCTCACATCAAAATGTGTTCTCTTTCCAAAGCAGGCATAAAATGGTTGCTACTGTTTGCAACAAAAGAATGCTATTCCATCATCCTTAGCTCCCAGCAACAACTCCCAGCCCAGAACATTTCCTGCTTCAAGGAACTGTCACGGAGCCTGCTTCCTAATATTCAGAGATCCCTGGGTTCTGCCTGGTTCCAAGCCTCCCCCTCCAGCCTCCCATCAACGTGCCCCGGAGAAGGGATTCCCCCAACCAGTGACTGGCCCCACCCCCTCCCCCACCGCCTCATGCAAGTCTGGGGCTTATCCTGGACCCCTTTCTCCCCTTTCTCTGGAGATGGGCATCCACCCGTTCTGTCCATTCAACCCTGTACCCATCCTTTGTCTCGGGAAGCTATGGGTTCACAGCTTGGGCTTGGGCTTTACTACTGTGGCATTGGCCGCGGCTATGTTCTAAAAGAACAGCGGCCACCGTAGTCAACACACACCTGGAAGGTTGCACACCTGTCAAGCCGACTCCAAGGCCAATGATTATTTCCTTTTAGGACAAGGTACATCTTCTTAGATAGTAGGGTTAAGACAAAGACTATTGCAGGGTCACCTGAGCGGCTCGGTCTGTTAAGCATCCAACTTTGGCTCAGGTCGTGATCTCGCGGTTTGTGAGTTCAAGCCTCCCATTTCTGCTGACAGCACAAAGGCCGCTTGGAATCCTCTGTTTCCCTCTCTTTCCGCACCTACCCCGCTCATTGTCTCTCTCTCTCTCTCTCTCTCTCTCTCTCTCTCTCTTCCTCTCTCTCAAAAATAAATTAAAAAATTGGCAAACCAACAAGAAAGACAAAGACTGAGCAGAGGTTGGTGTGGATAATCCGTGAATTATCCTTTGCCCAAATGCTCCCTGCCCAAAATTCTTCAAATGTTGGTTTTGGGAAAGCCTTCTGCCTAAATTGCCATTGCTGGCCACCGACCCCTCAGGAGGAAGGTAACAAAGATTTTCATTTTATTTATTTTTTTTTTAATTTTTTTTTCAACGTTTATTTATTTTTGGGACAGAGAGAGACAGAGCATGAACGGGGGAGGGGCAGAGAGAGAGGGAGACACAGAATCGGAAACAGGCTCCAGGCTCCGAGCCGTCAGCCCAGAGCCCGACGCGGGGCTCGAACCCGCGGACCGCGAGATCGTGACCCGGCTGAAGTCGGACGCTCAACCGACTGCGCCACCCAGGCGCCCCAAGATTTTCATTTTAAACCATCTCTCTTGGTAGTTTTCCCCCGACAAAATCCGAAGGCAGTGATGATCTGGAAGGGAAGAGTATCTTCCGGAAAGAAACCAGACAGGGACAAAACAGGCAGGCGCCCCTCTAAATAGGTACGCTGTGTCCCGTTTCTCGCACTCCCTTCCCCTCTTATCAACTGATGACCTCTTCATCCTTCAGAACCCTGCTTGAATGCCATCCAGCGTGAGCTCCTCCTGCCCAACACACACACATCTGCGGAGGCATCTTCTGGTGCTGATACGGACCTCTCTCGTGACCCTCTGCGGGCTGCAGTGCAATTTTTTCATTTACCTGCAGATGGGGAGCCCCGAGACAGTAGGGAGTGTGGGAAGAAGGAAGGGAAGGACAGAGCTCTTACCAGTCAGTTAAGGTCACACTCAAGAAATGAATTCCTCCGTCGGTCTGGCTGGGTCCCAAGGTCCCCATAGGGAAAACAAAGACTAGGAGGAGCAGGAGGAAGGGGAGGAAGCCGGGGAGGAGATGGGGAGCAAGGCCATCAAAGAAGGACCCAGTGACCATAACCGGACAGCCAGCATCCATAGCCAGCAGGGGCCGAAGCAGCCGGAACTCCCAGGACCATCATGTAGCAGTTGTGATCACACGTGAGCGGGTAGGCAGGGGCACAAGAGGGGGTCCAGGGCCCAGGACAGGGGCTGGTGAGAATTAGGCCTAGCGTGGAGATTGCATTTCTAAAAAATCGTATTGTGAATTGCCCTGTCCCTGGTCTTGGGCTGGACTGGAAGAGACGGGGTAAATCACACGGTCCTCGTCAACCTCTGAAGCAATTCCCCTCAAAGTGAGCAGATGGGGGACAGACAAAGGCAGTAAATACAGTGGGGCGTGGTGTTTTGATGGAGGAGCGGACAAGGTGCGGCAGGACTTCAGAGGCAGAGCAGCCCCTCTGCCCGCCCCGTGTCTGCAACGGGGAAGGTCTGCCTCCCAACGCTCCAAACCAGAGCGGCCCTGAGACGGGGACCCAGCTCCTACAAGCCGGATCCCCTCCCCTCCGGAGCTCTCGGCTGGCTGGCTTCTAAGGGGCAGCACCCTGAGGAAGCAGCAAATCCAGACCCGGACAGACCATCACTGTACTTACCCGTCCGGAGGGGCTGAGCGGAGGGGAAGGGTGGTGGTAACATAAAGTGCCCAGGATGGTGCGGCCAGGGAAGCACCTAAGAGCAAGAAACCCCCGGGCAGAAGCATCCAGAACTGACAACAGTGGCAGGAGCTGACCTCCCCTCTTGGCCCGAGCAGCACTGTGTGCGGAGCCCCGTGCAAGTGCCCCTCAGGCTTGGCTGCACATTTGGAGGAGGCCGATTTGGAAATACTCCTGCCTGAGCCCTTCCCCAGAGAGTCTGAGCTCTTTTCTCCGGGCCCTGGCCTGAGCATCAGGATTTTAAAAAGCTTCCCAGATGAGCGGCAACCGGGTGGCCCCGTCGGTTAAGTGTCCGGCCATGATCTCACACTTCTTGAGTCTGAGCCCCTCAGGGCTGACAGCATTGAGATTCTCTCTCTCTCTCTCTCTCTCTCTCTCTCTCGCTCTCTCTCTCTCTCGCTCTCTCTCTCTGCCCCTCCCCTGCTCGTGCCCTCTCGCTCGCCCACTCTCCCTCAAGATACATAAACGAACATTAAAACAAAACAAAACGAAAAGCTTCCCGGATGGTTGTAATGGACAGTCAAGGCTGAAAATCGCTGCTTTAAAGGGAGTTGATACCCGATCTTTCTTGGGAGACAAGGAGGGAGGACCGAGCTCCCAGAGGCAGCGATGGAGGGAAGTCACGTGAGCAGAGGGTGGCGTGGAGAAGGGAGGGGCTGACTCGGCAGAGGGCGTGCTGGAGAGGGACAGGTGTCCCCTCCACATCAACTCTCACCCCCTCCCACCAACGAAGACTGCTCTTTCAGTCGGAGTGGATGCCGCTTGGTACCTGTGCAGCCGGTAAAGAGAAGAATGACATCACTATAAGGCCAAAGACTCCTGATTTGTGCTTGATTTTTCCCAGCACGTTCATGACTTCTGCCACCAACACAGAACAGAAAATGGGCCAACACGGCTGAGCGTAGCCTGTTGTAGTTTCTTATTTCACTTTTAATTTTTTTTAACGTTTGTTCACTCTCGAGAGACAGAGACAGAGCGCAGGTGGGGGAGGGGCAGAGAGAGAGGGAGACGCAGAATCCGAAGCAGGCTCCAGGCTCCGAGCTGTCCGCACGGAGCCGGACGTGGGGCTCGAACCCACGACCCGGGAGATCGTGACCTGAGCTGAGGTTGAACACGTAAGCAACTGAGCCGCCCGGGTGCCCCTTTATCTTACTTTTCAATCACCAGACAGTCGGGGCGTCTGGGTGGCTCAGTGGCTTACGCGTCCAGCTCTTGATTTCGGCTCAGGTCATGATCTCCTGGCTTGTGAGTTCAAGCCCCACATCAGGCTCTGCGCTGACAGTGTGGAGCCTGCTTGGGATCCTGCCTCTCCTTCTCTCTCTGCCCCTCCCCTGCTTGCGCTCTATCTCCCCAAATGAATAAATAAATAAATAATCAGACAGTAATACTGACCTTTTTCCATCCGTGCCCATTTCTGTGAATTTTCACACACGCGTTCATTCGCATAACCGCCACCGCCACCAGGCTAGAGAACGATCCCGTCCGTCAGTGGGGCAAACTCCTGCCTACTATCCAGCATAGTCTCTCACACGCTACATCCTGGCAACCCCCGATCTGTTCTCTGTCCCTGTGGTTTTGTCCTTTTGATGATGCTGAATGAAATTGTGCCCCCATTTCAAGGATGGATTCGTTCCTGCAGCACAGTGCCTTTGAGATGCACCCAAAGTGGTGCGTGTTTCACAGCCTGTTCGTTTTTCTTGCTGAATAGTATTCCGTTGCAGGGATGGGCCACGTTTTGCTTACCCGTTCACTTGTTGAAAGCCGGGTTTTGTTTCCACTGTTTGGAAATCATGAAGACGGCTTCTATGCACATCTGCGTATAGGTTTTTGTGTCAACCTGGTTTTCATGTCTCTAGGATAAATAACCCGGAATGGGATTGCTGATGAATGCAGTCCTGTTATATTTTAGGGCCCAGGCTACAAGGTTTTTCAAGAAAATAAAAATAGTGTTAGAGAAGGAACACTGAACAGTTGCATGGCATGAAATAATTTGTCTTTTTTAAGCTTATTTACTAACTGTGTTAGACATAATTCTTGTGGTTAGAAGAGAACAGAAGTCCTCAGCTTAAGTAAAAAGAAATATATTCACAGGAAGCAGATGTAGCTCATAAAAACCCAGGGCAGAGATGCAGCAGGAGCCTCAGAAAGATCTAGAACGGAGCCAAAGTAAGCTATCAGGATGCTCCCTGCTTCTCTCTGTGCATTTGCTTCAATTGTTTGTTTGTTTGTTTGTTTGTTTCTCCTGGAAAAACTTACTCTCTCTGCAACTTGGTGCTTGAGTTTATTTAGAAGACACCATCTAGAGTCTCAAGTTCACATATTATAAGCCTAGCTGTGCAGTAAGACCAACTCCCCATCAAAGCAAATTCCATATTCGTAGGACAAGAACCCTGGCCGGTGCATCCCAGTCCGTATGACCAGAAAGACAGGCCTGTATGGAACCAACGTAACTGCCAGTGGCCCCCTTCATGTCCTGTGGATTGGGGTGCACTACCCAGAAAAGAGATAGTTACGTAGTGGAAGGCTGGTCTTTACCAGCCTCTAACCCCCCTCCCTGTCCAGGTAGGTCTCTCGACCTCCTCCATAGCTCCCCATAGGAAGGAAGATCAGCCAACTGCCGGTCAGAGTGTGAGATGAGATCTGGGTAGGGTGAGTGTACCTTGAAGGTTTTCACTCCACCCTGTGTCTTTCACTCTAGACCCGGCTAGTTCTTTAGGGCAAGTCAACCACCCTCCCCCCTCCCTCTTCCCATCAGTGGGGCTGGGTGGAGAAACAGACCTCCATAGGGCCCGGGGCTCTCCCTCTTCCCCTGCAGACCCACAGGGCATTCTGGTCCCTCATCCAGATCTGCCGAAGGGAGGTGGTTTGGAAAATCTTGTCCCAGAAAGCTACTAAGATACTTGCCCAGATATTAACGCGGTGGTACTTTAATTCCAATCGTGCTTTCGTACTAGGTATATAAATACGCTCTCAGGGGGAGGAGGCTGATTGGCAGAGCAGGATTTGAACCCTCTTGGATCCTTTTTCATAATACCATTCCATATCAGCATTGCCCTACCTTCGTGTCTATTCACCCCGAAAGGTGACTAAGATGGCGTTTCCAACTAACTGGTGGTTCCTTCATCATCTACTTACCTGGGGCTCTTCAGAGAAGTACCAAAGAGAAATTAACAGGTGCATGGCGCTTCAAATCCCAGTTCAGCTTGGAGACGCATCCACCCAAAGGCGTAGCCATTTGACTGCCCCTTTACCTCCTCCCCTCGGGCTCCAGGGGCTATCACGGTTTATGGTCAAGGTCAAACACTTTGGTCCTGACCTCCCCGGCTGCCACAGACGACATAGATCTGTCCCCTGGAGAGATGTCCGTGCCCTTCTCTGCAGAAGCCCCCAGCATCTCTCCCTGAACAAAACAGGTCCCATTTGAAATGGGACGCAAGTCTTCAGAATGAGCACGGGCGTTGAGGAATCTAAAATTAGGGTTCACATCCCACCTCTCTTCCCTGTGGCTTGAGAAAATCACCCAAGCTCCTCGAGCGTCATTTTCGTCCCCAGTGATGTGCCCCAGAGCTGTTTGAGGATTAAATGAATTGCTTTCTGTAAGTGCTGGCCTGAGATAATTGCTCCAAATTCATCAGTTCTCCCTTCCCATCTTTTATCAACACAACCTCAGTGAAATCTCTTTTCAAGTCCTTCAGGATTTACAGCTGTGTTTGGCATTTTGACGTTACTTGCTTAAAAGTGAGCGCAAAGCCTTCCGTGTTCACAATTTTCTAAGGAAAAGAACAAAGCAAAGGCGTTCTGTTTTTGACTCATGTGAAGGGAGTTTGTGGCTTATCTATGTGTCCAAGACTGTTTCATTCTGTCCCTCTTCCTGCCGGGCGCCCAGACCCCAGCGTCCCTATCTCTGTTGGCCCCGATCACAGTAGCAAATGTCAGTGCCTCCTGATGAAGTTTCGGGGTGATGGTGGGGTGGTCCGGGGCCCACGCCAAGAAAGAATTCTTGAAGACGTCTTTGGTGCAAAAAGACGATTTTATTAAAGCACGGGGACGGGACCCGTGGGCAGGAATTGCTGCACTGGGGTCGTGACGGGTAACTCATTATATACCCGCGGGCTGAGACAGCATCAGGGATACAGTAAGTCTCTAAGGTATTTTGGAAGCAAGGTTTCCAGGACCTTGAGGGGCTAGTTGTTGCTAGAGAAATACCACTTATTACCATTTAATAAAACTTCAGTCACGAGACCCTTCAGATGCATATGGGCGGGGGGGGGGGGGGGTGCATAAGCATGGAGTATGATTGCCAGCATATATCCTGGGGCAGTTGAGAGAAAGGACGCAGATTTACAGGATCCGGGAGGTTGGGATAATGTTAAGTTCAGATTCTGTTTTGCCCCTAGCCAAGTGTCATCGTGGAGGCAGCTGAGCTCCTAGGGGAGGTCACGCTGCCCGTTTCAAGGACTTGTCGACGGGCTGTAGGCAGAAAGGGAATTTAATTTTTCATTTGCCTTAGTTTCCCACAGCACCGTGGCAAGCACTTAAACCCCTTTCCTTTGTTCTTGGGGAGCCAGGAGTGTCCGAGGAATATCACACAGATTCCACCGGCGGGGGGGGGGGGGGGGCGGGGGGGGAGGGCAGCCTGTATTTTGCCCTCAGCTTGCCCCACGCTCCCTCATCACCTCCCGCTGGCCTGTGAGCTCCTGGGGAACCGAAGTGTGTCTAAATCATCTTTACATCCCCGATTGCAGGCACAAGGCCTGGCACACAACTGGAACTCGTGCAAGTTTGTTGAGGGAGGAAGGGAAGGAACGACTGGAACGTGGCTACAGCTGCATGACTTGGAAAGATTTCGATTCCTGTCTTCTCTGTGTTATGGGCCGACAGTTTGGCTGCCTTGAATTTTGAGCTGCATTTAGAGGTTTCTCCAGCCTGAGTTTCCTAGGCAGAAATAACACCAGTTGCAAGAATGAATATATTTAATTTATTTGCAAGTCCTAAGTGTTTTGGGAGAAAGACACTCCTCCACAACAAACAGAAACTTCTGTTGATTTGATCAAATCCGATCTTCCTGTTTAGACGGCAAAAGGCATAGAAAATCAGTCCCACTGATTGCCATCCTAGTTCTGGAAGGTCTGACCCATCATATCTTCTTAGGAGGCTGTATGTATGCTAAGGCACCAATGTAATCCTAACAAAACACAGGTTTTGTTCCAAGAAGGAACTTAGGAACAAAGGTAGATTCTCTAACACCTGAGTTTCCACTCTGAGTGCAAGATTGCAGAAGTTCATTGTGTCCCCAGATAGGGCTTCAAGTTGAGCTGTAAGAGGAAGTGAAATAGTATATCTGAAACCCAAAGGGTGAAGTTCCTTAACTTTTTAAGGAGTTTTAAGTTCCTTAAAAACCCAAGGAACCGTTTGTGGAAAGGACAGCCCTAATCATTGCAAGCTAGAGAGGGATGTCACATTGTCTGACCGCTAAACAAAAGCTTCTTTTCCCCCACTTTGAACAGCAGCCCCCCCATCCGTCAAGGCGCCCCTCAGTCCGCCTCTCCTGAAGGCACGATGCTTCCGGAAGGCTCCACCCAACGTCCTCGGCGATCCAGCACCTCCTGCCTGAGCAGAGGCTTTATTAGAGCAATTCCTCATGGTGTTAGGAGAGTTTGCATCTGCTTCGCCCACTGGGAGAGGAAGTGGAGTCTTATTCCTCTTGGATCCTCCTACAATACTTAGCATGTTTTTACGTAACAGTGACAAGAGCAGTTTGCATTCACCGAACCCTGCAGCGCCCCCTTTGCGGACGTATGTGACAAATAGCATATCATTTCCTTCTGAGAACAAACCTGCAAGGGTGGATTTTTTCCCCGTTTTCTTCCTCACCTCCAACGTTTTATTATTAAAAGTTTTAAGCATGCAGAGAAATCGAAAAAATCTTACAGTAAACACGCATTTGCCCACCACCTGGATTCTACAACTAAATCTTTTTTTTTTTTTAATTTCTTTTTCAACGTTTTATTTATTTTTGGGACAGAGAGAGACAGAGCATGAACGGGGGAGGGGCAGAAAGAGAGGGAGACACAGAATCGGAAACAGGCTCCAGGCTCTGAGCCATCAGCCCAGAGCCCGACGCGGGGCTCGAGCTCACGGACCGCGAGATCGTGACCTGGCTGAAGTCGGACGCTCAACCGACTGCGCCACCCAGGCGCCCCTACAACTAAATCTTAATGAGACTTGCATTATCACACCTCTCTCCATCCGTCCGTCCCTCTGTACATCTGTCAGTCCACCTTAGTTTTAGATGCATCTTAAAGGAAGCACAAGTATATTTTTAAGCCCTATGTTACAGATTCACAAAGTTTCAGAACGCTTAAACGTTTTGCAAAATGATCGCACAGCAAGTAAGTAGTAGAGACAGGATTTAATTTCCCAGCTGCTTATGGCAGAGATCAGGTTCTTCCTACTCGACGAGCCTGCATCCGATCAATGTTTATTGGACGAACGAAGGAGTTGCGAACAGCGTAGGTAAAAGGATGTCAGTTTATTGGCAAGTAAAAAACTGCACGGCAGTGTGTGCTAGGTTCACATTGAAGAAGTTTTCCTTCAGCAATTAAACAAATACTATTTCCTGGACTCTGAATTTATATTAGAGTTCACATTGTCGTGGAGGAGATAGACAATACAAATATCAGGTCTAAAACCTGGAAAAACTGAGCTCGCGATCGTGCTAAGAAGGAAATCAAACAGGATGAAGGTCTGTTTAAAGGATAAACAGGGAAGGTGCTGGAGCTGAGGGTTGGCCGGGCAGGCAGGAGAGGGGAGCACTGAGGAAGGCGAAAGTAACTCTGGGGGTGAATCTGAGCTATAAAAAGAAACCAGCCTTGGGGAAGACCTGGAAGAAGTGTTTCACTCCAACAAGAACAGCACGTGCAAAGTCCCTGAGGTGGGAATGACTGTGACGCGCCTGGGGAGTAGAAAGAAGGGTGAAGGGGCCGAGCAAACAGAAGTCATAAGAAATGAGGTTGGAGAGGTGTAGGGGTGGCCTCCTGGGCCCAGATAGAAATCTGGGATGCACACATAGGTGCAATAAGAAAGCGTCGGAAAGTTTTAAGCAGGGAGGTGTGACAAGATCTGCTTCACCGTATTTAAAGATCACTCTGGGGGCGCCTGGGGGGCGCAGTCGGTTAAGCGTCCGACTTCAGCCAGGTCACGATCTCGCGGTCCGTGAGTTCGAGCCCCGCGTCGGGCTCTGGGCTGACGGCTCGGAGCCTGGAGCCTGTTTCCGATTCTGTGTCTCCCTCTCTCTCTGCCCCTCCCCCGTTCATGCTCTGTCTCTCTCTGTCCCAAAAATAAATAAACGTTGAAAAAAAAAAAATTTAAAGATCACTCTGATTAAATATGGAAACCAGACTTTGGGAGACAAGAATGAAAGCAGGAAGTCCAGTGCCGAGGGCTGAATTGGATCTTCGCAAAATTCGTGGGCTGAAACCCTAAGCCGCCGTACCTCAGAATGCATTTGGAAATAGGGTCTTCACAGACGTAATTCAGTCAGAATAAGGGTCGTTAGGGTGGGCCCTCATCCAACACGACTGATGTCCTGACAAGAAGAGGAGGTTAGGACACAGACACACACAGAGGAAGACCACGTAGGGACACAGGGAGAAGACGGCCATCTACACGCTGAGGAGGGAGGCCTCAGGAGAACCCTGCCGACACCTTGATCTCAGACTTGTAGCCTCCAGAATTATGAGAGAATAAATTTCCGTAGTTTAAGCCACCCAGTCTGTGGTACTTTGTGATGGCAGGCCTAAGCGCTAAACAACTGTTCGGAGAGAACTGGTCTGTTTGAGAGAGGATGGTGTCGCAAAGCCAAGTGGTAAGATTTAGGATCTATACTGGGAGTGTAGGCCAGCAGGATTTGTTGATGGACCGGATGTGGAGGAGAGGGAAAGAGAAAAGTCAAGGTCAGGGATGACTTTTGGGATTGAGCTTGAGCTTGAATGAGTGGGGTTAGGGAAGAGTTGGGGAGCAACTCCTTGGCAGTGGAAGTTGGGAGGTCTGTTTCAGACCGGCCATGTTGAACAACTGAGCAGGCGACGTGTATGAACTTGGTCGAGTCCTCAAGGTAACCACAGAAACGTCTAATCTCCCTGAGCATTGATAGGCACCAAGCACCAATGTGAGGAATTTCTACAAAGAGAGAGGAATAAGGGAGGCCTCATGATCCAGAAAGCCAAGAACTTATTTTAAATCCTCAGCAACCTAGAGGATTACATTCTTCCCACGATCAAAGTTAGAGACACAAAAGTCTTGACCACAGCTGCAATGACATAAACCTGTGGGGCACTTCTGGGGCCAGATACAGGTGACACTTGTCTGAGTAGGAGTCAGGGATGTAAAACTGCCTACCTAGTCATGTTAAATGATCAGGAATTAACCGAACCTGTTTTTGTTAAAGTGATTTCATTTGTCTAGGAAATTCTTAGAACAAAGAGAGTCAGGGATAGAAATGTATTATGAGATAAGTGCCACCTTCAGACTCAACCTACACAAGTCAGAAGCAAAAAAGTTGGATTATCCTTGAGTTCCTGAACAAATGGTGCTTGACACCCATAGAAATAGTAAGGGATAGACATAAAGTCTTTTTTTTTTTTTTTTTTTTTTTTTTTTTTTTTGGTCTTCTTTGGAATGAGGAAGCAGACATCCATACTGCTTTGGTTTTCTGCTCTAGGCTGCAGAAACATGTTTGTTCCCTGGTATGGAGCTGGGTCTTGGGTAAAGGCCCCGCCTGGCCCCTCATGGCAACATCTAGGGCTCAGCTCCAATTTTTCCTTTTTTTGTTTTCCACGATAGCATTTGGTATACTTTTTGCAGGGTTTTCCACACCTCTCTGTGACGTCCCTTGACCTTGCCATCTATTTTTCTCTTCTTTAGCATTCTCATGGAAACCACAAAAAAAAAAAAGAAAAAGAAAAAGAAAAAGAAAGAAAAGAGAAGGACTCCTATCTAACCAAGTGACTAAAAAAAAAACCAACCACATTAGATCCTTTCCCCCCAAAGTTTAGCCCACACTAGAGCAATGTGTAGTGAAAACAAAGAGGACTTGGTACGTTATTTCTCAAAGCTCTCCATCCTCGCTCAACAAAATAGCATAGGAATACTTACTGCATAGGGTTGTGTAGACTTCAGATAACGTATGTAAAGCATCTGGAGTATACTAGGCATTCGGGTAATGGGAACTATTGTTAGCACACACGCCTCCTTGACGGCTCCCAAATGTACTGAGTGAGAGAAGTCACTTGGCTGCGTCAGACAAGACAGCACACTTCCCCGACGGAGGAGAACACGCTGGAAGCTCCATGAAGGAAAACGGCCTGTGGAACGCCGTTACCAGAACTAACAAACATTCACTGGAAATCCCCTTGGTGCCCCCAAGCCATTACAAATCTTCCAGACTTGCATTTGTCTAAGCTCGCGTTGAGCAATTTGTATTTTCGATTCGTAACATCTCCCGAGATAACGTGTTGCACTGGTTAGTCATAGCTCATAAATCTCCTCTTCACTAAAGCAACAGCCTTCTAGGCAGGTGGTGAGACCCAGGGGAAGGAGTTCAGATGCTCTTTTCAAGTGTGGGTTGAATCTGCCCCTACCCTATAAGGTCTTAGGTAAAGAGCTAACCTCTACGATATTTAATCTCTTCACTCTGAAGTAAGGATAATGGTACCCAAGCCACACATGGTTCAGCCATCAGAGACTTTGACCCATAGTTCCTTCTGCCTAGTATGCTCTTTCCTACACCTTATCTCCATGGCTTGCCTGCTCATTTCATTAAAATGTTTGTCCAGAGGCGCCTGGCTCCCTCAGTCTGTAGAATACGCGACCTTTAATCTCAGGGTCATGAGTTCAAGTCCCATATTGGGTATGGAGCCTACTTAAAAAAAGTAATCATGATGAATGAATAATAAAATAAAATCTTGGTCCAAAGCTCACGTGTAAAAGAAATGTTCAATATCTGCACCATAAACACCTAAAAAAAAACTGGACAAAATACAAGAAACTCTTTTCAGACATTGGACAATAAGAAGAAAAGTGCTGTGAAAAATTAACTAAGAGTAGGGCAGCAAATCAGACGAGTTTTACAAATGCGTTGACTTTCTGTCTGGAGTTAGTTTCTGGCAATCAGAATAGGGAGGAGAAGCCCAAGCGGAGACTAAAATCTTGCTAAACACTAGAAGACAGAGGTGACTGGAATTTGTAAGGAAGAATACTGGAAAGAATTCTGGAAGAGTACCAGAACTAAACAGAGAAGCATCCTCGACAATCTGTGTAGGGTTCCCATTCCTGTCATTGGATGAATACTAATGTATGTGTGCACAGGGTGAGACTCTACAAGGCTGTGCAAAGAACAGAGCTATAAGCTGAACAATTTCCATTGCCCACACATAGCTGGGAGACATTTGAGTTCCCACCAGCCAGAGTGGAGAGAAGTCACAAAAAACTGAGGGCATTCAGGAGAGACCCCAGACAACACCCAACAACTTCAGAATGTACATTCTGGTCAAATGCAGATGGAAAACACTGATAGATGAAATCCTGGGTCATAACAAGTCTTAACATTTTTAAAGGGACTGCAGCCACATGGAAATATTCTCTAACCACATGGGATTAAGTGATAAGTCAATAACAAAAACAGATATCTGAGACAACCCTACATATTTACAAATTAAGCAGCATACATGTGAATGATCCATGGGTCGAAGAGGAAATCACAAGTGAAGTTAGAAAATATTAACAGGATGAAGTGAAAGGGAGGCTTCAGTGGAACAGAATACAGAGCCTAGAAATAGCCCCATGCAAGTACAGACAACTGATTTCAAGAAGGGTCCTTGAGAAGCAATTGAATGTAGAAAGCATAGTCTTTTCAAAAAAATGGTGCCAGATTTTCAAATTGTCAAATTTTCAAAAAATTGGATATCCATAACAAAAATAAATAAATCACAACCTAAGTCTCACCCCTTATACAAAAATCAATCCAAAATCGGCCGTCAATTGAAACGTTAAACATCGAACTCTAACACTTTTAGAAAAACAAAGACATGGGAGAAAATCTTTGAGACCTGGGACTTAGTGAAGAGTTCTTAGATACAACATCCAAAATGTGATCCGTAAAAGAAAAAAAAAGTCAATGTGGGATGCCTGGCTGGCTCAGTCAGAGGAGCGTGTGACTCTTGATCTTGGGGTCGTAAGTTTGAGCCCCACGCTGGGTGTACAGATTGCCTAAAAATAATAAAATCTTTTTTTGAAAAAATCAATAAATCAGACTTCATCAAAATGAAAAGCTTTTACTTTGTGAAAAACACTGTAAGGCAACGAGACCATCGATTGCAAACTGGAAGAAAATGTTTGCAAACCATTTATGCGACAATGAACTCATATCTAGAACGTACAAAGAACTCCCCAAATTCAAGATTAAAAAAAAAAAAGCCAATCGAGTTAAAAAATGGGCAAAGACACGGAGCGGTATTACCTAGAAGAGAATAGACAGATGGCAAATTGTTACATAAATAAGGCCAAGATGGCCTCTGTGTTGCTTATTTCTTCAGTGCGGGACGAGATCCGTTAGCTTCGAAGCCTGCTGGCACCAAACTCAAATTTGTGTCAGTCTGGTTGCTTTAATCATGGCCCAGACGAGCAGGTTTTTGGCCATTTAGAGCCTGCTTGCTTGGCATTCCCCGAAAAACCTCACGCCATACCTGTTGACCACAGCTGGAGCCTGCGGTTGTAAAACCTCCAAGCTACTTTGGCCCTTAGGAGTTTTGTGATTCAGAAAGGCCATTCCATGCTGCTGACCAACACCGTCTGGACATATAATCCTCTTCTCTGATCCTCCTCTTTCCTGCCATCTTCCCCTTCTGAGTAACAACCTCTCAAGCCATAGCCTCTGGACAGACTCCCACTATGAGGCACTTTCCTCACTACTCTGTCCAAGCACCGCCCAATGAAGTTGGTTGTGCGTTACTACCTCTCACGACCGTACCTTTTTCCTTGATCCTCCCCAAATCCCTCAAACCCCTGACACAGATAAACACATGAAAAGATAGTCTATATCACTGGCCATCAGGGAAACGCAAGTTAAGATAATGAACTGTCACCATATGCCTATTAAAATAGCTAAAATTAAAGATATTGACAATATCTGCTGGCTAGAATATGGAGAAACTAGATCTCTTGCTTAGTACTGGTAAGAATATGGGGCGCCTGGGTGGCGCAGTCGGTTAAGCGTCCGACTTCAGCCAGGTCACGATCTCACGGTCCGTGAGTTCGAGCCCCGCGTCAGGCTCTGGGCTGATGGCTCAGAGCTTGGAGCCTGTTTCCGATTCTGTGTCTCCCTCTCTCTCTGCCCCTCCCCCGTTCATGCTCTGTCTCTCTCTGTCCCAAAAAAAATAAATAAATAAACGTTGAAAAAAAAAAAAAAGAATATAAAATGCACAGCCCCTGAGGAAAGTAGTTTGGCACACACCAAGCAACCCAAGGAATTGCGAGGAATCTTAGACATTTATCCCAGCAAAATGAAGACATATGTCCACCTGAAAGCCTGCACACAATTGTTAGAACAGCTATCGCTCAAAACCGCAAAAAACAAAAATGCCCTTATGTTGATGACTGGTTAAACAAACTGGTCCATCCCCACCTGGAAATACTACTCAATAATAAAAAGAAGTGAGTTATTGGGGTGCCTGGGTGGTTCGGTCGGTTAAGCGGCTGACTCTCGATTTCAGCTCAGGTCATGATCCCGGGATTGTGGGATTGAGCCCTCTGTTGGGTTCCATGCGAAGCGTGTAGCCTGATTGAGATCTTTCTCTCTCCCTCTGCCCCTCTCCCCTGCTGTGATGGGATCTGTTTTTCCAGAAAGAAAGAAAGAAAGAAAGAAAGAAAGAAAGAAAGAAAGAGAAGAAGCAAATTATTGAAAAATACAATGACTTGGATGGATCTCAGGGGATTATGCTGAGTCTATCTCAAAAGGGAAAATACTGTGTGATTCCGTTTAAACAACGTTCCCCGGATGAGAAAATTGTATTCATGTAGACTGAGCAGGGCTGTCGTTAGGAGTTGGGAGAGTGAAGGGGAAGGAAGTAGGTGTGGCTACAAAATGGAAGCACAGAAGGACACCTGTGGCGTCGCACTGGCTCTGGGTCTGTATTGCAGTCATTGTCACACAAATCCACAAATGACATAGAACGAAACACACACATTGTACCAATGTCAGATTCATGGTGTTGATATTGTGTTTTTATGTAAGCTATGGAGAGGGTTCATTTAAACTGGCACGATAGAATTTCTCCTAAACAGCTCCACTCAGCCAGGTCTGTCGCCTCATAAAGCATGGACTGATGCCCCCTGGGATGTCATCACTCACCACCACAGGCTACTCTCCAGCATCTGTGTGCTAATGCTCCCACCAGGTGAGCTGTCTATTTACCAGGAGTAAGTAGTATTTGTTCTCAAGCCTGTTGGGACCACTTGAACTGTTTTTCTAATTACTTAATTAAAATAAACCTAATAAAAACCAATTAAGTATGAGTGGGATAAGTAAGGGACCTGCTGTTTCAATGAAAACTAAATTGAAGTCTTCAGAAAGGTTCGGGAGAAAAAAAAGCAAATCGCACATACAAAAGTATGGATGTTGAATTAGGTGTGGGCGAGCCAACAGTGAAAAGAATCAGAGTGGGTAGGAATCTCAAAAATCCAAAAGGATGAGGCGTTCCGATCGTTTCCCAAAGATCTCTGAGTTCTTGCTCCCTTTTACAGAATCCTAAACCGAAAATTTTGGACATGCATCGTGAGCGATGCTCATGCAGGGAAGACGACACAAAAGACCAATCTGAGAACACACACAAGGGCCAGGGCTCTATATCAAGGATTAGCAGTGTAATAGATACAGCCACGGACAGCGATCGAATAAAATGCTTTGTGTAATGCGTCGTATAATCCCTGAATCCCCATTTCAACGAACTACTACCACTCCGATTGCTTCTAAAGGTTCCTCCTATACTCCCATATATGTGACAACGTACATCAAGAGCCACCTCCAAAGTTCTACCCTCTTGTCCTGTCATTCCGCTCTGAGACATTTCACATAAAAAAAAAAAAAAAAGATTCAAAAATCTAGAAAAAGGGGCGCCTGGGTGGCTCAGTCGGTTGAGCGTCCAGCTCTTGATTTCGGCTCAGGTCATGATCTCAGTTGGTAAGGTCAAGCCCTGCATTGGGCTCTGACAGAACAGAGCCTGCTTGGATCTCTTACCCTCTCTCGCTGCCCCTCCCCAGATCACACTCCCTCTCTCTCTCTCTCAAAATAAACAGACCTTTTTAAAAATCTAGAAAAAGCTGTATGTGCAAAGATAGAGTATTCCCGTAGCAATTTGGTTGATCGGTCAGGTCTGGGCACATGACCCAGGTTAGATAAATCACATTCTCTCTCTGCAGAGCAGTAACGCAAGGAAACCACAGCTGACATGTAGCCTAACAGGAGAGCTGCATCCAGACGGTCAAATAGTTCTCGCCACACAGAACCTCGGAACTTCTTCAATTCCTGGACTTTTAAGTCACTGGGATCTTCACTCCCCTTGTGAATTCCGCAAGCCCGTCTATACCCGGCAAGTAAATCCCTTTCCTGTCTAAGCATTCCAGACTTGGCTTCTGTTACTTGCTGGTAAAGACCCCTAACGGATTTGATTTATAAAGGTAGAAAAACACACAGAAACCATCTAAGTGTCAAAGAATTAGAACACAGCATAGCAAAGCATAGTTTATCCAAAGAAATATTATGCTGATATTAAAAAATTATGGTCAGTAGGCGGGGCACCTGGGTGGCTCAGTCGGTGAAGCGTCCGACTTCGGCTCAGGTCATGATCTCGCAGTCCGTGAGTTCGAGCCCCACGTCGGGTTCTGTGCTGACGGCTCAGAGCCTGGAGCCTGTTTCAGATTCTGTGTCTCCCTCTCTCTCTGACCCTCCCCCGTTCATGCTCTGTCTCTCTCTGTCTCAAAAATAAATAAACGTTAAAAAAAAAATTATGGTCAGTAGGGTACACAGAACGGAGAGATGTCTATAATGTGATAGCTGTGAAAAAAGCGATGGTGTGAAATTTATACGCAGTATAATTACAGCTATGTAAAAGTATACATACGAGCGCTTACAATAACATTATTAGGGATTATGTTTTTTTGGTTCGTTTTTCATATTTAAAATGTTTTACGAATTATACTGGTCTTCTTTTCAAAAGAAGAAAGCTGATTTTTGTGTTTGTGGGGTTTTTATTTTTATTTATTTTTTTAAGTTTGTCTTTTTTTTAGGTTTATTTATTTTGTGAGAGGCAGAGACAATATGCGTGGGGGCGGGACAGAGAGAGAGAAGGGAGAGAGAGAGAGAGAGAGACAGAGAAAGAGAGAATCCCAAGCAGGCTCCTCGCTGCTAAAGCAGGGCATGATGCAGGACTCGAACCCCTGAAGCCACAGGATCATGCCCTGAGCCAAAACCGGGAGTTGGACCCTTAACCGACTAAGCCACTCAGGTGCCCCTTAGTTATTTATTTATTTATTTATTTATTTATTTATTCACTTATTTTAAAATGTTTAAGAGAGAGAGAGAGAGCAGGAAAAGGGCAGGGAGAGAGGGAGAGAGAATCCCAACAGGCTCCATGCCGTCAGGGCAGAGTCCAACACGAGGCTCTCGCTCACAAACTGCGAGATCACGACCTGAGCGGAAACCAAGAGTCGGACGCTTCACCGACGGAGCCACCCAGGCCCCCCTGTGTTTGTGACTTTTTTTTTTTAAATGGGAAAAGGAAGCGAGGTGCGAACGCTTTGGTCCTTCTTGACACTTTGGTTGTCACTGCCTGTATCATGGGGCACACATCCTCCGGTGGCTATTATCCAGTAGATAATTGCAGCTCCAATTCTTGAGTGCCCCTCATGGGAAGGGACAGAGACAAGACTCAATCAGCCTAATACATTACCCCTGCTCTCTAGCACAATTTTATGCACGTACGTGACAAGGCGTTACCGCTGACTTTTCAACCAGGCGCCAATATAAGACAGGCATGACCTTCCCAAACAGGGAACGATGGCAGACGTCAAGGGAGATTCTTGAGAACGTGTCCTGGACCCCTTACCTACTTGGATGCTATGCAAGAGTCGAAAAGCGGAGGCTGGAGAATTTTGGGAGGAGGCTCCTTGTGGAGAGAGCTGGCCTGGAGGTCTCATTTCCTCCCTCACCTGGTAAGGGGGTTCCTCCCACAGGGCTACTCAGACGTGACTGAGGCGTTAGGGACTTCCGGGGTCTGGGGTCTGACTCCTGCCTGGGAAGTTGAGGGAGGGAGGAGTGGGCTGGTGACCTCACTGCAGGGTGGTCAGGGCCAGGGACGGCTGGGTGGCTTCCTCCGAACCAAATGAGGCCATAGAGGGGACAGAGCGCAGGCAGTTGATTTGTCTTAGTTCCTGTCACATGAGGCAGCGAGGAGGGACCAAGTCTCCCCAGCAGCCGGACTGAACTCCTAGAGAGTGGGGAAGGACTTGAAAGCCATCCCTCCAAATAAAGAAGGGTCAACATGATGTGGGAAACAAAGGCAAAAGGAAAAAGATTCATTTCCTTACGACTTACAGCCCACTGACAAGTCCTTGAGACAGGCAGAGTGACCTTCCTCTGGGAGCTCAGCGGCCTCTACAGCGACACTTTGCTGAGGGCAAAAGGCAACCTTAGCTTAAACATTATCCTGACCCCCCGGGATCCCGTAAGTCTACGTTAACATGTAAAACGTCCTTTGGGGGGCGCCTGGGGGGCGCAGTCGGTGAAGCGTCCGACTTCAGCCAGGTCACGATCTCGCGGTCCGGGAGTTCGAGCCCCGCGTCGGGCTCTGGGCTGATGGCTCGGAGCCTGGAGCCTGTTTCCGATTCTGTGTCTCCCTCTCTCTCTGCCCCTCCCCCGTTCATGCTCTGTCTCTCTCTGTCCCAAAAATAAATAAACGTTGAAAAAAAAAATTTAAAAAAAAAAGTCCTTTGGAAACGTCCTTTATCTCTGCCTCCCCAAGATACATGTTGGCAATCGTACTCCAAGCTTATGACCCGCTGATATGCATCTGAAGGGTCTCATGACTGAGTTTTAACTAAATAGTAATAAATGACCTGTTCCTAACAGCAGCTAACCCCTCAAGGCCCTGGAAACCTTGTTTCCAAAATACCTTAGAGACTTACTCTACCCCCAGCCCCTTCCCAGCCTCCAATATAATCAGTCACTGTTCACAACCCCAGTGCAACTCTCTGCCCACGGGTCCTGTCCTCATGCTTTAACGAAGCCACCTGTTTGTACCAAAGACTTCTCGAGACTTCTTTCTTGGCCCTCGGCTCTCAACCCCAACACTTCAAACTACATCAAAAGGACCTACGGGGGGGGGGGGGGGGGGAGAGGACCAGCAGGGGCTTCTGGAAAGTACATGAAAGGGCCACAGAGGAAGAGCCAGCTGTTAGATCTTCAAATTTACTTGGTTGAATTTTGTTTTAAAACCGATCGGTGATGGCATTGGGATCCAAAGTGCAGTTCTGCTGGCATTTGGGGACAGTAAGGGACACAGGTGTGGCGCCCGACCAGTCCTTCCGAGCTCACCGTCTTTGTGTTTCCGGGGGCAGTTGGCGAGTCCCTCTTGGTTGGAGTTCTCATTTTACATTCAAGCTCTGGATAGAGTTGGCTTTCCAGGCCGGCGTGAACAGGTCTGTCGGAGCTGACAGGAGGCTCTGGCAGAGCACCAGCCCTTGGCCCACGGCCCTTGGTTCAGGCCACGGTTCTGATGGGGTGTTGTAGGGATCGGGAGTCCGGGGCTGACGGCCAAGAAAGAATTCCTGACGTGTCTCTGGTGCAAAAAAAGGTGATTTTATTAAAGCAGGGGGACGGGACCCAGGGGCAGAAAGAGCTGCAAGGGGGTCGTGAACAATGACTGGTTGTATACTATGGAGTTGAGGGAGGCTTCCAGGAGGACTTTGATATACCAAAGGGGACTCACGAGATGCCAGGGGCATTGCTATTGCCAAGCCAAGGCAGTCTTCCCTTTAGCGAAGCATTAATATGACAACGGTAGGGGGCGCCTGGAGAAATGTTATACTCTGTATTTGCCTCAAGTATTTGTCAATGGGCTGCAGGTTATAAGGAAATTTACCTTTCCCTGCCATTTCCTTCTTGCCTTTGTTTCCCACATCACTACGGAGGGGAAGGTGATGTTGGGGCTCCGGGAAACAGAGTCTATAGGTTTCTGGAGATGAGGCTATTGAAATGAATGCCTTTTTCTTGTAATTTATTAAGATATTTGTAAACTGATGGAGACTCGGGCCCTCGTGACTGTGATCTCCATCAGTTAACCATTTGCTCTCCCCTTTGCTTTGCTCTTGGGCAGCCAGGAGCGCCTGAGGAGTGTCACACACATCCCACCTTGGGTGGGGGGGCAGGGGGAGGGTGTTTGTGGGATGTCCGCTTGCCTCATGCTCCCTCCTCAATTCCACATCGAATCCCCTCCCCAGTTCCAGCCACAGTGCCCATTTACTGGGGTTTCCTGGTTTAGTCCTTCCCCCATTTCCAGTCCCCAGTGTCCCTTAATGGCATCTACAGGTTTAGCCCACATTGACAATTACTGGTGGCCCCAGCGCCTCCTGTTGGCCAGCCTGCAGCGGCTTCCAAAAGCCAGCCCTTGGTTGGGTCCTAGCACTCCGTGTTGGGAACGCCTGGGGGCAGGTGCACTTCTCCACTTGCTGGAAATCAATCCACTATCCCCACTCTCCGGGGCTCAGTTCTCCCCTGTCCCTACTTTTCCGGCTCTCCTAGTGTCCACAGTCCGCTTCCTCGGCACTGCTGGTTTCCGTCCATGTGCACAGAAGGTAAAGGCTTAGCTAAAAGAAAAATAACGAATGAATAAATAAATAATAATGGAATGGGATCCTTAAAATCTGAGAGTTAAGCATTCCATCTTCCAGCACACCTGCTTATTTTATATGTCAGAACTATAGTCCCAGAAACTGTAAAAATCTAGAAGCTTGTTTTGTGACCGTAGGAACTTGGCTTGGTAACCATCAAGTTGAGGGCTGCAAAATAAGGCCAGACAGAAATGTGAGAGTTTCATCCTATTTGGGACTAGATGTGGCTGGACAGAAATGTGAGTTGAACTCCGGCTGTGGCTAGGGTCCCACCAAACCGCTACCAGATCTCAGAGACATCACAGCCTAGGATTACAATGGCCAGTAGGAGGAACGTTCCAATTAAATCAGATCATTTAAGAAATGCACTTAAAAGCGAAGGTTTCAAAATTCCAAAAAAAACTTCATTGAAAGCTTCATTCCGGGGGCGCCTGGGTGGCTCAGTTGGTTAAGCGTCCAACTCTTGATTTCAGCTCAGGTCATGATGTCACAGTTCATGGCTTCCAGCCCCACATGGGGCTCTGCACGGACAGGACAGCACGGAGCTTGCTTGGGATTCTCTCTCTCTCTTCCTCTGCCTCTCTTCCTGCCCACGCTCATTCTCTCTCTTTCTAAAAAAAAAAAAAAAAAAATTTTTTTTTTTTTTTTTTTTTTTTTTACGGTTCAGCGCCAATGGCCAAGAAAGAACTCTTGAGACATCGTCAATTCGAAAGGTGGTTATATTAAAGCACAGGGACAGGACCCAAGGTCAGAGTGACTGATTATATATTGGGGGGTTGGTGATGGAGGTAAAGGCAAGGGAGGTTTCCAAAAGGACTTTCAGATGCTAGAAAAGACTCACAGGATCCTGGAGGCTTGGCTGCTGTCGAGCTAAGGTTGTTTTTCCCTGCAGCAAAGCATTAACATTAAGACAGTTGGGAGTTCCCGGAAAAATGTCATACTCCGCCTGCCTCAAGTATTTGCCAACGGGCTGCAGATTTTAAGGAAATTTAATTTTACCTACGTGTCCTCCTGCCTTCGTTCCCCACATCAGTACCTAATACGAAAGGTTACAAGACTGCCTAATTCTTACTGTTTCTTTTGTTTGAATACTCATTCTAAACTATCCTCTAGCTGAATGGCCTTTACAGGACCCTAAACAAAAGGCAGCTCCAGAGGCAATTCAAAGTTCCCCTATTCCTTGACCAATCCCCAAACTATCCTTGTTTATCTCAAAAGTCTTGTAAATTCTCAGCTTCAGAAAACCAAAGTCCCTCTTGGAGAAACTCGCATCTTTCTTTGTCCCTTGAGGTTATAAATCTTATCCTCTCTTTGAAACGTAAACACGTAAACACGGTCCAACAACCTCCTAAGACTGAAGGTAAAAAAAAGAAAAAAAAAAAAAAAGCGGGGGCGGGGGGAATTGGCCTTTTAAAAACACAAACTGCTAACGGGGCTCATGTGCCCAAACCCTAGCAAGGCCTCCTTAAGAGTATCTTCTCGGGGCGCCTGGGTGGCGCAGTCGGTGAAGCGTCCGACTTCAGCCAGGTCACGATCTCGCGGTCTGGGAGTTCGAGCCCCGCGTCAGGCTCTGGGCTGATGGCTCAGAGCCTGGAGCCTGTTTCCGAATCTGTGTCTCCCTCTCTCTCTGCCCCTCCCCTGTTCATGCTCTGTCTCTCTCTGTCCCAAAAATAAATAAACGTTGAAAAAAAAATTAAAAAAAAAAAGAGTATCTTCTCCACAAATATTCGCAACTATAAAGTCTCTGCATCTGTCTTTGATGCCTTTGCACCATACATGTTGTAAATGTGAGATATTTTTTTCTGCCTCTGGACGGTATGATGAAAACTGATTTGTAAAAGAGCTGTTTTAGTTGGCTTGAAGGCATGTGCTTGTAAGGATCGTAAAACTCTCAGAAAGACAGAAATGAACACAAATGTTTTTGAAGTTCACCTGATCTGGGAACATACTATCAACTAACTTAAGGTTGCTGGTTTAATTAAAACAGACATGTCTTTAGAGTTTCAGCATGAAAATTAAAACTTTTTCTGCCTGGTTCTACTTGAAGTCCATCCAGTCAGTGTTATCTCTGTTACAAAATGTCTTTAATTTTTTTTTTTTTTTTTTTTTTTTTAGAGAGAGAGAGCACAAGTAGGGGGAGAGGGGCAGATGGGGAGAGAGAGAGAATCTCAAGTAGGCTCCATGATCAGCCAGACTTGGGGCTCGATCCCATAACCCTGGGATCAAGGCCTGAACTGAAATCAAGAGTTGGATGCTCAACCAACTGAGCCACTCAGACGTCCCTGTTTCAAAATGTTTTTAAAAATAGCTTGGAACAATGACTGGCTTTGTTTGATGTCTCATGAAGTTTTTATGGGTAATCTCAGCCTAATTGTTAAGAACAAGTAAATTGAATAGATGTAAATAAAATTTTTTAAAGTTTTAGGTAAAATTTTAAAGAGTTTCCCTTTTTTTTTTTTGGTAATCTAAAACCTTAAAGTTTTACTGATTTAGGTGAAGTCAAGAGTTGTTAAATTCATTAACTATCCAGATCATTTCCAAATAAGATACAATAATGAATCATTAATTACTGAACATAGGTTTATCTAATTTGGGCTTCCTTACTACAGAGAGACCAAAGATAAATTTGGGTCTGTTGATAAACATTTCGTGTATGTGTGTGCTTTCTTAAAAGACTATGCTATTAAAAAGCATGTTTCTAAGGGTGCCAGGGTGGCTCAATTGGTTAAGCATCTGACTCTTGGTTTCGGCGCAGGTCATGATCTCACGGTTTTGAGAGAGTTCGAGCCCCACATCAGGCTCCACGCTGACAGTGTGGAGTTTGCTTTGGCTTCTCTGTCTCCCTCTCTCTCTCTCTCTCTCCCCCTTCCTGACTGTGCTGTCTCTGTCTCTCTCAAAATAAGCAAATAAACTTTAAAAAAAAAAAAAGCACGTTTTTAGAAATTATGAAATGTGTCCGTATACTCGCCAACCTAAAGAATGCCCACATAATAGTGCACAGTTGTTTACTACTTGGATTTCACTAGGAGTTAAAATTTCCCAGGGTTAAGAATTGTAATTAATGTATGTGGTTAAAGCTACTAAAAATGATGAAGAAAATGCTTCCATATGCAAGAAAAGTAGGATGTGTGCTTCCAGGAAAAGAAGGTATGAGGAATGGAGATGCAATTTTTTTTTGAGGAAAAAGAAAGTTGTAGTGAGTTTGTGAAAAAAGAAATCTTTGGAAAATAATTTTATGCCTGGTCAGGAGGAAGGTTGGAAGGAATACATTTTAATATCAAAAGTAAGCTAGTGCAGAATTAGAATTTAGTTTTCTCTCTGTTAAAAGGACAAAGTTATTTGGGTTTTTTAAAAATTTTTTTAAATGTTTATTTATTTTTGAGAGACAGAGACAGAGAGAGACAGAACACGAGTGGGTAAGGAGCAGAGAGAGAGGGAGACGTAGAATCCAAAGCTGCTCCAGGCTCTGAGCTGTCAGCATAGAGCCCGACGCGGGGCTCAAACTCACGAACTGCGAGATCATGACCTGAGCCGAAGTTGGCGCTTAGCCAACTGAGCCACCCGGGCGTTCCTATTTGTTTTCTTTTTTGGACTTTTGGTCTCCTTCTGATAACAGATTGTGAAAGTTTCTGTACCTTTTAAGGGATCTGCTTAGAAGACAACGATTCTGTGATCTCTTTCTGTTGTGTTTGTATAGACATAGAAGAGTTCTAAAAAGTATGTGAAAGTCCTGAAAATCTGATATGTCCTGGTACAAAGTCATCACTTGTAATTATTACTCGCTTGGCTTCTGAAATTGCTGTCATCAAAATCGAGGCGCACACTAAACAGACTGACCCCAAGAATCCAGAAAGTGTCTCAGCTGATTTTTATACAAAGGCAACATCAAGGAAGTCCATAAAGATTGTGGCACATGTGGATGGAGTTCGTTCTGCTTCTGCAAAAACGTCCCCTCAGTGCCAGACCTTTGTCATCCTGAAATCCTGGCAACGGGACAACAGCATGCTCCTGAATCTGAGAAATTACCAGTTTTCGCGTTCCTTCACCAGCCACAGTGCATTTCAGATGACTCGGGTTGTGAGCAGACATGGGTAGGGAGCCAGCTGTAAAATTCCAAAAAAGGTCTATCAGTAATGTCTGACCTGTCAGGTCCGTGATCCTGGAAAAACTATTTTTGTCTCCAGAGGCGTCAGGACCTCCCTGTGGATCTTTGAACACCTGTAGCTTGACTTCATTCGGTTGCCACCTAGTATGGCTCGTCAATATGTTTCTGTGATTGCACATATGTTTTCCGGATGGGTTGAAGCTTTCCCCTGCCGTGACGGTGGCAAAAAAAGTGTTAGAGCGGGGCGCCTGGGTGGCTCAGTAGGTTAAGCATCCGACTTCGGCTCAGGTCACGATCTCGCGGTCCGTGAGTTCAAGCCCCGCGTAGGGCTCTGGGCTGATGGCTCAGAGTCTGGAGCCTGCTTCCGATTCTGTGTCTCCCTCTCTCTCTGCCCCTCCCCTGTTCATGCTCTGTCTCTGTCTCAAAAATAAATAAACATTAAAAAAATTTTTTTAAAGTGTTAGAGAATATGTTTCCCACTTGAGGCATACATTCCAGAGTCTTCGGTGATCAAGGCACCTGCTGCACAGGACAAATCATACAAGCCTTAACAAAAACCTACAAACGCCTTGGAACTGACACTGTCCCTGTCACCCTCAATCATCAGGTAAGGCTGAGTGACTTAACGGGATCCTCCAACCTAAAATTTTTTAAATTGCCCAAACTGCTGGCCTTCCCTGGCCCAAGGTATTGTCGTTGGTCTTGCTGACTGTTTGTTCCCAGGAACTTTTTGGGTTCTGTAAATTCACTCCACATGCGAGAGTCACTGCAGACCAATGTCTGCTGTCTGCAGCCTTCTGCAACCTTCTGATGCCTCATGGTCTTATGCTACTATGACCAGTTACTGCAAGGTTCTAACGTCTTCTGCTGAAGCCTAGAACCAATCAGGTGAAGAAGCCTTTTTCACGCACTTCCCAACGCATCCTCGGGCCCCTGGGTGGCTGCTTAGAAAGCCACGTCCCTAGGTTCCACACCCTGTGACGTGATATCACACCCAAATTCACAAGCAGAGAGGTGGCCCAGCACAGGGGAGGTGTCAACCAAGAGAGAAAGAAAGAAACAGTGGAAGGTATCTGAGAAAGCTCAAGTTTGTACCCCAAGGTACACATCAACTTGAGGAAGTGAATAAAACCAGAACAAACCATGAATAAAGGTGATCCGAGCCAAACACTGAGCCTATTTGTAAGTGCCCCTATTTGGAGAATTTGAGTGAAATTTTCCTTCCCAAGGTTTAGAGAAAGGGGCTCTGGAGTAAAATCAGAGATTAAGCGAGCCCTGCCCCTTCGCAGCTGAGTCCCTGAGCTCCTTCTATCTCTCTGTCTGCAAATCGAGAACACTCCTCACCTCTGGGAAATTAAAATAACAGGGGTCTCTGGCTGGCTCAGTCAGTGAAGCAGGCAACTCTCCAACTCAGGGTTGTGAGTTAGAGTCCCACATTGCAGGTAGAAATCACTTTAAAGGGGCGCCTGGGTGGCTCAGTCGGTTAAGCGTCCGACTTCAGCTCAGGTCACGATCTCGCGCTCTGTGAGTTCGAGCCCCGCGTCGGGCTCTGGGCTGATGGCCTGGAGCCTGTTTCCGATTCTGTGTCTCCCTCTCTCTCTGTCCCTCCCCTGTTCATGCTCTGTCTCTCTCTGTCTCAAAAATAAATAAACGTTAAAAAAAAAATTAAAAAAAATCACTTTAAAAAAGATAACATCCCTAGATTGACACACGCTCATGTTTAATAAGTCTGTAGAAGGTTTCTTCCCCTTCCTTCTTATTTTATGTAACACTGTTCATCTGTCACAATGATGAGATACTCAGCAGAGGAGTTTAAGACCTGAATAACTATCCGTGACTCCTTTAAAATCTCTCAGCTGTACACTTCAGGTAGGAAAGGAAGGTAGGGTGACTATAAAGGAGTTATTAGCTGCGAGGTATGAATTTTAATGAAGTTTAATTTTAGAACAATTTTCTGAATGTTATCCTCAGCTTTCCTCACTCAACAAATATTTGTGAAGCATCTACGTGTCAGGCATAGATTCCTAGACCGTGTTTCGGTGAAGGGCACCTTTGGAGGTGGACACTTTCAGAATTTGGTGTTGCAACCAGAGCGTCATTTTGGTAACAGTGAACTGTGAGAGCAAATCCTCCAGTGTCTTTGCAGCTCCGGAAGTGGGCTTGGGGATATTGCTGGCAGGGGTCACATGGTAACTGCTATGACCCAGAGGGTGGCTCCAGCTACCTTCAGGGACTTGGTCTTTATTCAGTCATGTCTTGCTTTAGCACATGCTGTTCCCAGTAACTGGATTTCACTTCCTCATCGTTTAAACAAACAAACAAACAAACAAACACTTCTCCTCTGAACAGTCTGGCCTTCTTTTTCTCCACCATCACCCCGGTGTAGTTCAGACACCTGCCCTCCACCCTGCTCTATCACAGCACCCCCTGCAACCTGCGGATTTCTGGTCTGTATTTCCACACCAGATGAAGGGCTCCTTGTGGACAGAATCACACTGACTCATCTGGCTAAGCCTAACACATGCTTGGCGCATAGCTGGCACCCAGTGGAGGAAAGAAAAGCAGGAGCAAAAGAGCAAGGATTAATACCTCAATACTTGACCATATACATAAATATGTAACTCCATGAATATAGAAATATGTATATGACTGGGTCAACATGTAAAAGAATAGGCGTTTTATACATTTATATAGTATGTAGAACGTGAATTTCGATGAAGTAATTCTGCAAAATTGTTTTGGTTTTAAGCTTCGAGTTTCAGCGTCTCAATTCAGTGGGCAAGGAATCATCATTTTTGCTCTTGCTGCAGAAACTGAAATAGAGAGAGAAAAATTGTATCATCCAATTTACTTATTAGTCACAACTTATAAATGGAGGGAAACCCCATTCAAACGGAGTTCAGGGAATTTATTGGCTCTGGTAATTGGGAGTCCAGGGAGCATATTATCTTTGAGAATAGCTGGAGCTGGGGGCTTTTCCTGCTTCTCAGTTCCGTCTTCTTCCAGGCTGACTTTATTCAGATTCAGATTTACATCATTGATCCTTCTAGCGAGTTCAGTGAACAAAACAACAGTGTTCCAGCAGCGGCAGCGGAAGTCTCAGAACTGAGTCCCATTAGTATGTCTTGAGTCCTGCGCCCATCTCTGAACCCATCCCTGTAGGTAGGCGTGGGGGGCAGGGATGTCCAAACAGCCCTGGGCCATGGCTCACCCCCAGAGTTTGGGCCTGTGTCAGAGCCCCCTGAACACCATGGGAAAGAGTGGGAGGGGTGCGGCTCTCCAAAAGGACATTCAGCTGCTGTCAACAGAAGAGGGAATGGTTTCTGGAAGGCAGAGCAGTATGTGATCAAAGTAAAGTGATGACAGAGAGTGGAATTGATGGCTTTCTTTTTTTTTATTATTATTTTTTTAACGTTTATTTTTGAGACAGAGAGAGACAGAGCATGAACAGGGGAGGGGCAGAGAGAAAGGGAGACACAGAATCGGAAGCAGACTCCAGGCTCCGAGCCGTCAGCCCAGAGCTCGACGCGGGGCTCGAACCCACGTACCGCGAGATCGTGACCTGAGCCGAAGTCAGACGCTCAACCGACTGAACCACCCAGGCGCCCCAAGGAATTGATGGCTTTCTACGGGATAGAACTTTCAAAGTGCTTCGGGTGGTGGGGGTGGAGAGCAGGGTTAGTTCCTGAGCTTGGGCAGTAGCCCTGGGAATAGAAGGGAGGGAAGGAGAGGAAAGACAACTGGGAGGGAGCTTGGGAGAGTCAGGGTAATGATCAGGCTGTGCTGGGCAAGGAGACAGAACAGAGAGGGAGGCAAGCAAGACAGCCAGGTGACATGTGGACTGGACAGATGGCACGAAGACCAGAGCTTCAAGGGGGACTCTCGTGCATGAGTTCTACCCTGAAAGCAACCCCATTTCCCTTGAATGTCATTAAAACCTGGGAATCTCATTTCCTAGTTTGGGGAAACCTCCTTACGCTCTTTGTTCATTCAAAAGGAGCCTGGTCTTTGGAATCTGGCTTCCGAAAAACACGCCGACTCCATTATTATTATCACTACTAATCTCCTGATTAAATAGAGAGAACATTGGATCTGCAGCCTAACAAAGCTTGTCAAGCCCTGCTCCCCCACTGGGCAGCCACGTGACCTTGACCAAGTCCCTTCCCTCTCGGAGCCTCAGTTTTCCAAATCGTAAAATGAGGGTGAACCAGAACTACCTCGTAATATTCTTCTAATGCGTATCAGCCACTAGATAATACCCACAATACAGCAAGTGCTCAACTCCTATTAGCTGCTCTTTTGTGATTCACGGTGCCGTAAAGTTTATAGGTCTAAAACAGCCCGGTAATGAGTGCTTCATAACAAGATCGCAACTAAAGCCAGCATTGCAAGGTCCCCAGATGCGTCTACAGCATCGGAATTTTTCATTATGAAGCAAATGCTTCCACTTTCTGAAAATCAACACTAAGCCGGGGACGTTTTTTTTTTTTTTTTTTCTCCCCAGCACCACTCAGGATTCCCAGAGGGTAGCAGTACTTAGATAATTCATTTTTAAATCAGCTGAGCCACATGAGAAAAGGTCACGTCTTATCAAAATACTGCGTGGCAGAAAGGAGCAAGAGGGGAGCGTGGCTGGATTTGAACTTGAGCTGCGGCCTGCACTTTTGTGGGCAAGTCAACGACTTGCCGTTTTTCCCACCATGCAGGCCCACCCCTCATCCCCCAACACTCACTGATTACTAGGCATTAGCCATTACTAGTCATTAGTCATTAGATTATTAGCCATTAGCCTGGGGACAGGGCTCCAGGAGACCTGACCTTTGCCCTAAGTAGCTCCTGATCTACAGCAGGGGTTCGTGAACTGTATAGAGAGCCAGATAGTAAGTATTTTAGACTTTGCAGGCCACCTGGCTTCTGTCACAACTACTCATCCTAGTCAACATCCCACAGAAGTAGCCAGGGACAATCGGTAAACAGACGGTGGGGCTATGTTCCACCAACACTTTACAAGTGGCCCTAGTTTGCGCTTTGTTTATTCTCTTACTGACAGAGAGGTGTTCAAGTTTCCTACCTTATTCAAAGCAATTGGCAGTGGAAATTGTTTGCTTAAAACACAAAATCAAAACTTACACAAATATATCTTGGGCATTTTATTTTGCTTTACAGCATATTGAAATAAGAAACCACCATTGAGCCAGTTTCCGATTCTGTGTCTCCCTCTCTCTCTGCCCCTCCCCCGTTCATGCTCTGTCTCTCTCTGTCCCAAAAATAAATAAACGTTGAAAAAAAAAAATTAGGGGCGCCTGGGTGGCGCAGTCGGTTAAGCGTCCGACTTCAGCCAGGTCACGATCTCGCGGTCCGTGAGTTCGAGCCCCGCGTCGGGCTCTGGGCTGATGGCTCAGAGCCTGGAGCCTGTTTCCGATTCTGTGTCTCCCTCTCTCTCTGCTCCTCCCCCATTCATGCTCTGTCTCTCTCTCTGTTCCAAAAAGTAAATAAACGTTGAAAAAAAAAATTTTTTTTAAATAAAAAATTAAAAAAAAATAAAAAATAAAAGAAATAAGAAACCACCTTGAGCTAAATGCTAAGGAAAATATTACTTGGTCGTGAGCCACAGCTCAAACAGTGCTCAGAAGCAAATACATAGCTTTAAATGCCTATATTTAAACAGAAGAAAGTCTGGGAGACCCTCCTCTAAGAATCCGTCACAGGAAGTTAGAAAAAGAAGAGCACATTAAACCCAAATGAAATAGAAGAAAGGAAATAATAAAGAACAGAAATTAATTCACTAAAATGGAGACAAATTAAGTCTTGCATGGAGAGCATCAAGGGTGTAATCAACATGCGGTGAAGGGTAGCCTTCCCTTTCACTTACGTTGGCATGCTGGAAGCATTACCCCATTCAGCATAATACTGGCTTGGGAACTGAGATAAATATATTTTTATCACGTTAAGGAAGAATTGGTGAATTCCTATTTTATTATTAAGCATTGGATTGCGGCAAAGACCCTTCAGCAGTCAGAGAGGTGATCACGTGACTTTTCTCTTGAAAGGGTTTTTTTTTTTTAATGTGTATTTATCTTTGAGAGAAAGAGAGAGAGCGTGTGAGCAGGGGAGGGGCAGAGAGAAGTGGGGACAAGGGTCCGAAGCAGGCTCTGGTGCTGACAGCAGAGAGCCCATCTTGGGGCTTGAACTCACAAACTGTGAGATCACCGACCTGAGCCAAAGTCATGACCTGCTTAACCACCTGAGTCACCCAGGCACTCCCTGATTTTTCTCTTTAAGTCATTAGTTTCAGTCATTTTCTGATATGAACTCACCCTTGAATTCCGGAAATAAACTCTACTTGGTCCTATCATATTGTTTATGTTTTATTTCTGAGAGGTCTTTTGTTTTTTTTTTTTTTTAAGTCTTTCACTTTTAACTAGATGTTGCAGTATGGCTTCTAATACTTCAGAATTTTGTATTATTATTCATAAGTGCCATTGTAGTTTTCTTTTTGTCTCAATTTTTATCATATTTACTAATGTTATTGCATTAAAAAATGGAAAACGTGATTCTTTTCCTTTTTCTTTGCTCTAGATTAGCTCAAATAAAATCAGAACGATCCATTATTTTAAATTTTTTTTTCAACGTTTATTTACTTTTGGAACAGAGAGAGACAGAGCATGAACGGGGGAGGGGCAGAGAGAGAGGGAGACACAGAATCGGAAACAGGCTCCAGGCTCTGAGCCATCAGCCCAGAGCCTGACGCGGGGCTCGAACTCACGGACCGCGAGATCGTGACCTGGCTGAAGTCGGACGCTCAACCGACTGCGCCACCCAGGCGCCCCAGAACGATCCATTATTTATGTAGCCTTCTGTTTTAAAGAATTACAGATTTATAGAAAAATTGTAAAAAAACAAAAACAAAAAAAGAGTATGACTTTACCATAAGCCCAGATTCCCGAAATGTATATATCATTTTTTTTCCTGAATCTTTTGAGAGTAAATTATAGATATATCCCTCTAACCCTGGATACTTCGGTGTGTGTTTTCTAAACACAAAGATATATCCTTACAACGATCACGATACAATCGTCAAAACCAGGAAATTAACACTGATACAGTGCTAACATCTAATCCACAGGCCTTATTCAAGTGTTATCAGTTTTCTCAAGTGTCTTTCATAGAAATATTGTTTTCTAGTTAGTGCCAGCCCGGCATCACACATGCACTTAGCTGTCACCTCTCTTGAGTCCCCTTTAATCTGGAGCAATTCCTCAGTCTTTGTCCTCGACAAGCCTGACATTTTGACGTGTGCAGGCTATTTCTTTTGTGTAATATCCTCCACCGGAGTTTGTCCGATGCTTCCTCGTGACTAGATTCAAGTTACGCATTTTGTGTAAGAAATGCCACGGAGGGGCGGTTGTGTCCTTTTTAGTGCATGGTATCTGGAGACACACGAATCGTCTGTTAACAAGTCATGCTAACTTTGATCATTGATGAATGTGGTGTCTACCAGATCCTCCCCCTAAAGAGTATCTGTTCTTAAATAGTTTGGTAAAAATTCCTCTAGAAACTTCATAGCTTCCCCCCCCCACCCCCATGGAAGGGATGATAGCTCTTTCAAAACTTTATATTCAGTTTATTTAGACTTTAATCTCTTCTAAGATAAGATTTGAAAAATCACACTTCCCTGGAAAATTGTTTATTTCATCTAAGTCTAAATTGGTCTTTTTTAGGGAGTGGGATACATAAATGCCTGCACAGATAATTACAGCTGACAGGGCCTGCAGGACTGGGGCTGAAGAGGCAAGTTGAGGACAACTCAGAAAAAGTCTGTTAACTGTGCCGCCGCCAGGACTCTCCCTGGAGAGTGACGGGGATCCTGTGAAAGGGGCTGGGCTGGGGAGTGGCCATGATCAGACAGGGGTGAGTAAACAGTGGGTGTGATCGTGGGGTGGCAGCTACAGACCATTAGGAGCCGGGAGTCAGGCAGGCAGACGCGCGTGAGGACGATATGCCTACTCTGGGTGAGATGCGCATTCTAGTGAGTGTCCCTTGAGTGGAAGAAAGAGGTGCGTCCAGTGGCTCTCTGACATTCCCCTGCAGAGCCAGTCTACAAGGACACGCAGCCAGTGGGAACTGCAGGGGCCGGCAGCACGACTTACACTGGTAGAGTGACAGATTACAGCAGAGTCAGGGTCCATCTAGCAGGCAGGCTGAAACGGAGGTGGCCGAGAGTGGGCGTGGCCTCCAGAAGGGGGACTCGCTTCCTGGTGTTTTCAGTTGTTGCAAATGATTCTGGGACACATCCGGTTCTCACCATGTCTTCGGTGTCATTAGCCATGCTAAGGCGCGTGCGTGCGTACACACACACAGGAGGAAATAAATAGAACACTCAGGGGAGCGATCAAAGTTTGAATCTCTTTTTTATTTCTTTCCTTGCACTGCATCCTTTCTGAGGCAGCGGTCATAATCCATTTATAACTGCTAACACTTACCGAGCATTTCCTGTGCACCGTGTACTGTGCCAAACGTTTTATGCATTTTATTAATCTCACTGAATCTTAAAAAAAAAAAAAAAAATACGCTGTTCTGTGAGTATCACCATCTGGGTTTTGAGGATGAGAAAACCAAGGCTTGGCAAGAGAGTGCCGGAGCAGGAACTCAAACTGGATCTAACCTGACTCCGGACACCGGTGCCTTCCAGAAATGACTGCTATTCCTTCTGTTTCTCCAGCATTTCTGATTCATAGTAACGTAACAGTATCCTGTTTGATCATCACAGCAACTCCCCACGAAACCATTGCCATGTTCCAGGAGGAGAGGGTAGGGTTTGGAGAGGGACAGTGACTAGCCTAGGGTCACACAGCGAGGAAGGGAAGCAAGGTTTGTATCCAGCCTTCTAAGACAATGGTCCTAACCATTCGGATACCCTGCCCGCTCGCTTCCTAGGAGCTTCATTCCCGCCTGGATTGATATGCATCTTTGATTTCCGATTCTGAATGACTAATCTCATTATAATATATCCACTGAACTTACAGTAGCAAAGAATCTAAAGTTGACCACTGCCCCACATATCTCTCCCACACACACACAAGATATACTATTACTGACTACTACGACTGAACGTAACCCTCGACACGCTTGAAAAAGAAATTTCCTTATGACTTTGTTCGAAAGTGCCTGTGCACCCAAACTGCAGAAGAGTTCATAGAACTGTCTTTAATTTTTTTTTTTAACATTTATTTATTTTTGAGACAGAGAGAGGCAGAGCATGAACAGGGGAGGGGCAGAGAGAGAGGGAGACACAGAATCGGAAGCAGGCTCCAGGCTCCGAGCTGTCAGCACAGAGCCCGAGGAGGGGCTCGAACTCACGGGCCATGAGATCATGACCTGCGCTGAAGTTGGACGCTTAACGGACCGAGCCACCCAGGCGCCCCATCCAGAACTGTCTTAAAATGCTTTTGGAAGCGGATGTGTTCCTTGCTCCTTAACAAGGCCTGGACTGAGGTGAGGCATATTGATTGTATTCATAATGATCTTGAAATCTACGCCTTTCACTTTTTAAGGATCAAGCTAAAAGCAGAAAAAAGAAAAGTCATGGTTGAGGGGCTTTGCCTGGCTGGCCAAGACAGATTCACCAGCTGCCTCTCGAGTCTCCTGTCAGCGCTGGCCATGGGGGACAGGCCACCACTGCCATTTCAGAGCAACTAATGAACCAAGAAGAAAGGGATTACCCCTTCCTTCAGAGTCACCACATGCCAGGGGCTGTGCTCAGCACTGCATACGTTTGAGAGGATGCATAGCAAAAGGGCTAAATGTGCACGCTCAGGAACCCGCCTGTCTGGGTTTGAAGCCCACATCTGCCTTACTGGCTGGAGGCCTTGGCCAAGTCTCTTAGCCTCTCTATGCCTCAGTGTCTCCTCTGTAAAATGAGGGCGCACAGTACCTACCTCATCGGATCATTGCCAGGCAGGACATGTCGAGCACTTGAAACAGTTCCCGGCACACAGTGAGAGCCTCTCTGTAAGTATCCAGAGTAATTATTACTACTGCCTTATCAAAGCCTCACATCCATCCTGTGGTTGAGGGGTTCTTGTCCTCTTCTGGGGGATGGGGAAACTGAGGCTCAGAGCAACAAAGCGACTATGGCTGGGGAAGCCTCTGGAAAAGTTGCATTTAGCCCAGCTTAATTCATTTTTTAGCCGCTGGGCTCTGTACCCACATTTGCCTACGAGATTCATGCTCTAGCTGAATTGTGTCCCACAAGTAGAAATTCAGAAGTGCCATCACCATAGGACAGTAGTGAAAGGCTGCTGACAACCAGACACACAAGAGTTTGGTCTTGTTCAATTCTGCTATTGCCTCTGAGTCTCGGCATTCTAGTAACATGGTTCCCTGCATCAATCTAGCCACTCACCCACCCATCCATCCACTCACCCCCATCCATATATCCATC
>NW_024412377.1:64880128-64900177 GCF_014898765.1 Herpailurus yagouaroundi
CCCATCCATAGATCTATCTATCCACCCACCCACCCATCCACTCACCCCCCCCCATCCATATATCCATCCATCGACCCAGTCACCCACCCATCAACAAACATTTCTCTTTGCCTCCTCCTGGTGAAACTGCCAAAATCTTTATAATAATACCAGGTTGAAGTGCAGACTGCATTCTGTACTAGGTGCTAGAGGGGCATAAAAGGATTCTGACAGGTCTTAACACAAAACGTACACCTTTTATTTTCAGTATCCAGAATACATTTACCTTCTACGTCTACTACACCCCAACAGTGAAGGATTACTCATGAGACATTTATCAATCCTCATCCAAGGCAAATTGACTAGTTCTATCTACAGCTGACACATCCCACTTCACTAGCTTGAGACATACATATTTTTCCCAATATTCAGGTGAAACTGGACCAACCTCCCATCCTACTTCTCAGGGAGTATCCTTCCTCCCTCCCAGGATGACCCAGCAGGAAGTCAGTTCAGTCTCAGGAGACAGGTCTGGTAGCCATCATCAAAAGGTCAGAAAACAAAAATCCCTGCTTGGCTTAACAGTTGGCCTAACTGGGGCTGTCTAGCATCTGTAGCTGACGGGGCCACACTACTATAAATCTGACACAGGCTTCCTGACATCAGGGCCATCTCTACCTGGGACAGGCGTCCCCACGGCTGGGCCTCTACTACTTTCTCCAGATGCACAAGAAGGAGGGAAGCGAGAATGGGGCATAAAGAATCCCCTCTTCCCAAGTGTTATGAGTCAGCTAGATGGTAGCAACAATCCTCTACTGTCCTGAGCAAAGCTTCTTGGGGACGCATTTCTCTCTACATATACCACGTGTGCACACTTCCATGCATTATCCATGATCCAAGAAGTCTGTGTTAGAAAAATCCAAGTATCACGCCATGTGCTCTGCGTAGCACTAGTCCTCCTCTAAATTCTCAGGGGAGTTTACACAAAGAAGCAGGTGAGTCAGATCATTGGGCCCAATGGTTGGTTCTTCACAAGGCCAAGGGGCTCATCCCACCACCAGAACCCCGGCTTGGCCTCTGCGCACACCCCTGTCTGGTCTAGAAGAAGTCCCTCCCTCCCCCCAGACCCGGCCCATCTACATCCTGCCCCGTGATAATTGGTTGTTGGAATGGCCATTCTCTTGATCCCTGTCTTCCGAAAGACTGATAATGGCCCATGTCCTCCAATCTGAGATGCCCAGTCACCATCCTGTATTCTTTTCCAAATTTTCCACCACCTTGTTTTCCGAGATCCTCCCCTTCTTTCCTGGAAAGCATTATTATGCAGTGGGAAGGAGACTCTACAGGCTGTGGGTACCTTCATTGGCTTGTTCTGATCGTTACGGGAGGAGATGGACGCAAAGGTGCCCAGAGCAGTGCCCGACACATAGACACCAATAAACTTCAGTTCTCTTCCCTCTTCCTCAGACTACTTAATTTTCTTTGGAACTAAAACTTCTTTTCTAATTGCCCTTGACTTCAAATGTCACATTTTTTTAGCCCCATACCCTGTTACTAATCCATTCTTGCCTGGTTCCTCCCACATTCCTTTTGTTCATGTTAAAGATGACTTTTTCTTTTCACCTGTGTAAGTCTTGCTGCCACCTACACTGATTAAATCAGCTAGATTGAAAAAGAGGACGAGTTCTTCCTCCATAAAACTCCAATTAATCAATCATCCCAGAACCAGACCAACTGGGGCGACGGCGTTTGGCAGAAAGCACAGCAGTGCGGCTGTCAGTCCTGGGACGTGGCACCTACGAGCAGAAAGATCTCAAGCAAGCGATTTTAATTTCATGTGCTTCAGTTGGCTCCCCTGCAATGCCATCAGTCCTAAGGTTTTTGACAAATTTGCAAATAGCCTGAAAAAAGGGGCATCTTGGGGGATTCAGCTGGTTAGGCGTCCGGCTCTTGATTTCAGCTCAGGTTGTGATCTCATGGTTTGTGAGTTCGAGCCCCGTGTCAGGCTGTCTTTCTCTCTTTTCTCTCTTTCTCTGTCTCTCTCTGCCCCACCCATGTGCGCGCTCTCTCTCTCTCTCTCTCTCAAAACAAATAATAAACTAAAAAAATAATAATAATAACCTGAAAAATCTCCAGGGCAAAACTTGACTTATAGGTGCAGCATAACATAAACTTACTGCACTTGGAAAGACAGACCTGGTTCTGAGTCTGTTTATGCCACTTAGCCGATTTTTATGTGTAGAACGTACAGAATCCTTCATCAGACAAGAGCAGAGTACACATTCTTCTCAAACTCACATGGAACATTCACGAAGATAGACTATTTCCTACCCATAGACCAGAACACCTCTTTAAAAATTTTTCAAGAATAGAAACATACAAAGTATGCTCTCGGACCACAATACAATTACACTAGAAAGCAAGAACAGAAAGATGGCTCCCAGATATCTGTAAATTGAACAGCACATTTCTAAAGAATGCATGGGTCAATGAAGGCTCAAGCATAGTTAAAAGTATTTCGAACAGGGGCGCCTGGGTGGCGCAGTCGGTTAAGCGTCCGACTTCAGCCAGGTCACGATCTCGCGGTCTGGGAGTTCGAGCCCCGCGTCAGGCTCTGGGCTGATGGCTCAGAGCCTGGAGCCTGTTTCCGATTCTGTGTCTCCCTCTCTCTCTGCCCCTCCCCCGTTCATGCTCTGTCTCTCTCTGTCCCCCAAAAAATAAATAAACGTTGAAAAAAAAATGTATTTCGAACTAGATGAAAATGAAAATACAATTATCGAGGGGCGCCTGGGTGGCTCAGTCGGTTAAGCGGGGGACTTCGGCTCAGGTCATGATCTTGCAGTCCGTGAGTTCGAGCCCTGCGTCGGGCCCTGTGCTGACAGCTCAGAGCCTGGACCCTGTTTCAGATTCTCCCTCTCTCTTTGCCCCTCCCCCATTCGTGCTCTGTTTCTCTCTGTCTCAAAAATAAATAAACGTTAAAAAAAATTAAAAAGAAAATACAATTACCAAAATGTGTGGGATGCAGCAAACACAGTTCTCCTGGGGAGATTTATAACATTAAATGCATATACCAGAAGAAGAAGAAAAAAAAAAAACAAAAAAACGAAAGGTCTCAAATCAATATCCTAAGCTTCCACCTTAAGAAACTAGAGAACCATAAGTAATATGAGCCTAAAGTAAACAAAAGGAAAGAAACAATAACAGAGAGCAGAAATCAATGTCCATGACATTGAAAACAGAAAAGCTTTAAAGAAAATCAACAAACCCAAAAGGCAATTCTTGAAAGGGCCCATAAAATTGACAAAAAAAGGATAAACCAAGAAAAAAGGAGAGAAGACACAAATCACAATCTGAGAAATGAAAGTTCATCACGACTGATTCCACCGACATTAAAAGCAAAATAAATGAACAATTCTATTTTCCAAGTTTGATAACTGAGATGAAATGGACCGATTTCTGGAAAGACGCAAACTCACACAGCCTGACAATCCCTTTATCTGTGAAAGAAATCACATCAATAGTTAGTAACCTTCAAAAAAAGAAAGCACTAGGCCCAGATGGTTTCACTACTAAATTCCATTAAATATTTAAAGGAGAAGTAATGCCAATTCCCTACATGTTCTTCCAGAAAACAGAAGGAGAGAAAATATTTCCTAGCTCATTCTATGAATTTTATGAGCAATTGCATCCCGAGGTATTTATACAACTGATCTGAAAACTTACATCTACACATAAACTTCCATGCAAAAATTTATAGCACCTTTTTTCATAATTTCCCCAAACTAGAAGCAACCAAGGATCTTTCAGCAAATGAAAGAAGCCCGTCTGAAACGGCCAGATACTGTATGATTCCATTTACATGATATTCTAGAAAAGGTGAACCTAGAGAGAAACAGATTAGTGGTTACCAACAGCTTGGCAGGGGGAGGCTTGGATAAGTAAAGCATAGAGGAGATAACCGTAAGGGCATTAAAACTATTGTGACACCTGTTAGGATGAGCACTGGGTGTTGTTGGGTGTTGTATGGAAACCAATTTGATAATAAATTATATATTAAAAAATGTAAAAAAAAAAAAAGGAAAAATAAAACAACGATTGTCAGATACAAGCCATGATGCCATTTTCAAATCCCTTCGAACAGCACAAAGAACACATCTTAATGTATAGAAAAATTTTTAAGTTTTTTTACTTATTTTTTTAGTAATTTCCTCACCCAATATGGGTCTCTAACTGATGATCCTGAGATCAAGGGTCCCATGCTCCTCCCACTAAGCCAGCCAGGTGCTCCCAGTGTATGGAAATTAAAAAAAAAAAAAAAAAAAAAAATCAAATGTGATGTCAGAGGATTCCAGGATGAAATGCAGACTGTAACATAAGAATGTAACTGGAGTGTAAATGTATGAAATAACCTCATGGAAGGGGGTGGAGAACAAAAAGGGCTGACCTAAGTGCCTTTGGAAAGGAAGAGAGAAAACAGGCTGTTTCCGACCAAGGGACAGTCTATAAAATACCTAGCCAATGCCCCTCAGAACTGCCAGGCCATCAAACACAGGGGAAGTGTGAGAGGCTGTCACATCCGAGAGGAGCCTAAGAAGACACAGTGACCACATGTAACATGGTATCCTAGCTGGGATTGTGGAAGAGAAAATGGACATTAGGTAAAAACTAAAGAAATCTGAGTTAAGTCACGGACTTTAGTAAAGTGAGAATACATCAGTATTAGCTCATTCATTGTAACCATACTAATGTGAGGCATTAACAATAGGAAAACAGGGGTGGGGTACCCGGGAACTCTCTGTGCTATCTGCAATTTCTCTATAAGTCGAAAACTATTTTAAAACAACGTTTTTTCAGGATTTCTTTTTTTTTTTTTTTAATGTTTATTTTTGAGAGAGAGCGTGAGCAGGAGAGGGGAGAGAGAGGGGTGGGGAGACAGAGGATCTGAGGCCAGCTCCATGCTGGCAGCAGAGAGCCTGATGTGGGGCTCCAACTCACGAGGCCGTGAGACCATGACCTGAGCCAAAGTCGGACGCTTAATAGAATGAGCCACCCAGGCGCCCCCAGTTTTGAGTTTTTAAAAAGTGAGACGTCAGTACTTATTCCTTGACAAATCTCAAACTTGGTGCTCTGCCAGCTCTCCCCTCCTCCTCCTCCTCCTCCTCCTTCTCCTCCTCCGTCCCTTCCCTCCTTCCTCCCCCTACCCCCTTCTCTGGAATTTCAAAAATTCCCGGGCAGAAAAACAAGAGAAAGAAAGCTGACCACCTACCCCTCACTGCGCCTTACTGTGAAGCCAGAGGAAGTCAGAGCAGAGGTCATGTGACAAGTAACCTCGGTCTCCCCAAGGAAATCAGCCATTAACAGGAACTGATCCTCGTACCAGGTCCCCAAAGACCCTCTCCCATACAAACCTTGTGCCTGAAATAACTTATTTAATGGCCACTGTCCACATTTGAACATTAGCCACTGTCCCTGATCAATATCCAGCCTCGGCCTCCCCTGCGCGCCTGACTTGCTGTTTGTTCCTCTTCTAGGTTACTGACTCTGAGTTCTCACACTTCAATTTCTTCCTCCTCTTAGAATACAAGATCCACTAAGGAAGGCTGTCTTTTCCTTCAAACCTGCCCTAAACGTTTTTATCCTCAAACTTCGAATTTACCACCTGAAGCCTTCCTATCTATTCTCTGGAAACATCTAAAATGAGCCTGTGGGAGCATTGAACGTAAAAATATCACTAAAACATTTAATATGTATGTCAACGATGAGAAAAATAGAATTTGAAAGTCTCCCAAAAGGTTAAGCCTGAGAACAAACGATGGGATGTTTTTCAGTTTCAAAATAATCTGAAGTGGTTTGTATTAACCTTGTAGACCGCGTTTTAGAAGAGGCCCTAAAACGCTTGTGTGCCGATAACTCAGCTGGAGAGCAAGAGACTTCAGCTGCAGTGGCCTCTCTTGCTCTGCCAGGGGTCCAGAAATGTTTGAGACTGGGGCGGTCGGGGCGGGGGGTGGGGGGGGAATGCATTGGTTCAAAATATGACAAAATAACTCCAAGATGGAAATTGTGAATAATTTCAAAACCACATTAAGAAAAATTGTATCTAAGAGGACATGAGAGCTACTGTATACGTTTGATGTGATGTGTGACAGGACAACGCATGTAAGAGTAGCGTAGGGTCTGCAAAGGTTTAAAACAGCCCAGGCTCCGGAAAGGGTTGCTTTTTGTCAGCTCCCAGGACTTCGGATGGGCTCTCACTCGTGACCCCCCAAGCCGGGGTTTATCATTTCCCAAAAGCCGAACAGAGAAAATGCTTTCTGTTTTTCCAATCGAAAGTCCACACATCCTATCATTTTCTAAATGCGATGCGTTTGATCAACAAAATTATTCCAAATTTGAGCTCCGGGGAAGCTCAGTAAAAAAGGAGATTTGTGTGGAAAAGACCCCCGTGTAGTGGAGGAGGGTCGTGTCTGGGGATTGAGGGGAGGGAAGGGGCTTTGGAGCTGGCAGATCAGGAGCTCCCACCCTGCCCGGGGCCCTGAGCATCCACGAATCAGTCCAGAGCCTCACCCAGCCTCAGCCAGATCAGGCCCTGCCGATCAATCCAGAAATGTTCACACGTGAGCGCATAAGGTGGTCAATGACCGGTCATTCTTTCCCGGACGCCCCCAAGCCTCCCCTCCTGCCCCCCGCAGCCACAGCTAGAACTCAACACGCCTCACATCAGTTCAGCCTGTGTCTTTCAAACATCGTTTAACTGCGGGCCTAATACACCTAAACACACGCTTCTTACCAAAGCCAAGAAATATACAAAGTGAAAACATTGAAAGCTGTCCCCAAAGCTCACTCTTCTCCCTAAAGATACTACTGTTTTTACCAGGGTAGGCATTTTCCCACATCTTTTTCTATGAAGTTACATAAGAAACATAGAATCCCTGTATTGTTTTAAATACGAGGGATCGTATCATCCATGCAATTTCGCAACTCGCTTCTCCCCTTCGTGAAAACCCTTCTGTCACAGTGCATATGGATCCACTTTCTTTTTAATTACCACGCCCCACGGACATCCTACATCTTCGGTATGCGTTCCCCTCTCACGGGACCCTTAGGTTGTCTTTGGCAGGCTCTTACAAGCAGGGGTGCGCCCTTCACACGGGCATCCCTGAGCACGTAGGTGAGGATGGATGTAAGCCAGGCTCCCAGAAGTGGAACTGTTAGATCAGACCGTGTGCATGTTGTAAGTTTGGTTGCTATTACCAACTTCCCCTTCCCATCAGCCAGATCAGTTCACACTCCTGTGAGCAGAGCAGGAAACTGCCTGTTGGCCAGCCCAGCCCAGAGGTTCTGCTACCCGGCTGATGGAGCCTCGTCCCGGCGCGACATTCTAAATTGCATGAGCCAACAAGGAGGCTTTCATTTCAATATGGGTGCAATGGAGTCTTACTTAAAACGCCATTAAAATTTGCTTTTGCCTTGAAAGTATTACGGCCCAGCTTTTTAGACAAACTGTCACCTTATTGCCCCTGGTCCCCTCTCAGAGCAGATCCTCTTTAATCTTCCCCTGTAACCGAAGCGCTATTTTATGGTGACCCCACCATCAAGCTAGGAAAAACCCACAGCTGTTTTTGGCAGAAATAACGGGGGGCCCTCCCCCCCCCCCCCCCCCCGCCCCCAGTTTAACAGCTAACAGCAATGTGTGTTAAAGCAGCATCTTACAAATGGGACTGGACATTATCTAAATTACAGTCAACATGTTTATGATGCTAAATACATCTGACCTAAAAACTGAGTCTCAAAACAGCATGCATGCGGCTAGATAATCTCAGAACACACTGGTGACATTTGGTTGACATTTCCTCTCCCGTGTGAAAGGGCTGGTCACCCACTATCCGTGCACATCGATGCAAGAGAGAGTCCGAGCTTGCCGTTTAAAGACCGTTCCAATTATTTTTCTGCGCTTGTGTCCTTGACGGAGAAACCTAACTCAGTAGAGATCAGCCCTTATAACTTCAGCAGGCTCAACCCTTAAGTAAAAATTAAGGTGTGTGGATAAGCAGTTACCTAAGCCTTTTCATAAAGTTATTCGTTCGCTGAAAAAGTATATTAACTCAGATGCCTCCTGTGTGCCAGGCTGTGCTGGGCACTGAGAATAGAGGGTTGAAAAGGACACAGTCTGTGCCTCCGGGAGCTGCCCTGAGAAACAGGAGACATGACAGCACACGACAGAATGCGTGCCCCATTGCAGGACACCAGCCTGGGGATGGAAGGCCAGAGAAGGATTCCCAGTCAGGCTGACACCTGAGATGAGGCTCCAACGGATGAAGACGACAGGAGAAAGGGTGTCCCCATTGTAGGAAGAGCAAAGGGGTGCCATCAGAGTCTATTTGAGAGCCGTAAACAGGTACATAGGGCTGCAGGGAGGATGTGAAGGAGGGGTTTGTATGCATGCCCGACAATTATCACCAGACCACCTGGTTAACCCTCCAGATGCACTGGAGGGGGCTCCTGCAGAGGGTGGAGACCACCCCAAAGCAATGAATTTGACAGCCTGTGGGGCCCAGATTCAATCCTCCCCCTCATTTACTAGCTGTGTGGGGCGCCTGGGTGGCTCAGTCTGTTGAGCTTCCAACTTCGGCTCAGGTCATGATCTCGCCGTCTGTGAGTTCGAGCCCCGCGTCGGGCTCTGTGCGGACAGCTCAGAGCCTGGAGCTGCTTGGGATTCTGTGTCTCCCTCTCTGCCCCTCCCCCGCTCATGCTCTGTCTCTCCTTGTCTCAAAACTAAACATTAAAAAAAAAAGTTTACTAGCTGTGTGACCTTCGACACATTGCATGTCCTCTCTGAATGCTTGTTATTTTGCCCTGTAAAGTGGGGACGATGATACTGGTGCCCACCTCACAGGATGGCTGTGAGGACAGAATGAGACGATGAATGGACAGTGCTTGGCATGAGGTGGGCAGACGGTTACCGGCACTCAATAGAATGAAGCTATGGGCACCGCCTGGGAAAAGCCGTTTTCTTTCTTCATACATTTTACTTTTAAAACATTCTTTGGTGATGGCTTATTTGGCTATCTGTCTCTACTTCTAACTCCTCAAAGATTGGGACGGCATCGGGTTCATTTCTAGCATCTGGCACATGACCTGAATCACAGATAGCGCTCAAAAAATGTTACTGATGGCAAGTAGCATCAATTACATACAAAACACTCTGTGTGTGTGTGTGTGTGTCTGTCTGTGTGTGTGTGTGTGTGTGTGTGTGTGTGTGCACGTGTCATGTCAGACATCAGGGAATTGCAAGCCTCAAAGACCACATGGAGATGAGAGACCAAAGACATTAGAGAGAGACTGGCAGACCTACACATCTGTACCAACCCCCCCCCACCGAAATAAACTTCACTAAACATGTGGCTCCAATATCCTGTTTTGACGTGTTCATTCTTTCATTCAACAAGGGCTTACTGGGCAAATCCTGTAAGCCAGACAGTGAGCTGGGTGCTTAGAAATATTTAGAGAAAGGGAAAGAAAATCAAACAGCTTTTGCTCTCAAAATGCTCATCATCTAGGGAGAAAGATAGGGAAGCAAGGAGATTATTTCATTACAGCAAGGTAAGCCCTTGGGAAGAAATAAGAGAAGTAGAGGCAAGAAGAAGGTGGCAAAGAAGGCCTTCTGCAAGCGTGTCCCACTGTATCTTAAAAGATTGGTAGGATCAGGCAGACAAAAGCAGCAGGGAAGGGTGTTCTGGGCAGAAGGAACAGCCTGTGCAAAGGCATAAAAGACAAGAAAGGACTTTGCACACAACACAGACTGTATACAAAGTCTGGAATGTCTGTAGGAACAGTGTTAGTGGGGTAATGGCAATAGATGAGGGTTCAGAGGCCACCAGGGGCGTGACCACGACGGGCTTTGCATGACCTTGACTGTTTTTGCCTGCAAGTAATTGGGAGTCATTGAAAAATATTAAGCAAGGGCATAACACAGTCTTATTTACATTTTATAAATATCACTCTAATGGCCAAGAGAGTGGAGGTTTGGGAAATGTGTCATGGGAAACCCACCAGACCCCTGTTTTGTCCATGATGGATCTTACATCTAGTATTGTCAACCCAAAATAGTATCTCAGAAATCATCTCTTCTAACCCCGTTATCATAGAGATGAAAACACTTATTTTCAAGTAGTTTATCCAAACTACTTACCTTTTAAAAATTTTTTTAAGTTTATTTATTTTGAGAGAGAGAGGGTGCACATGGGAGGGGCAGGGAGGGAGGGAGAGAGAGAGAGAGAGAGAGAGAGAGAGAGAGAGTATCCCAAGCAGGCTCCAAGCTGTCAGCGCAGAGCCAGATGTGGGGCTCAAACTCATGAACCGTGAGATCATGATCTGAGCTGAAATCAAGAGTGGGTCGCTTAATGGACTGAGCCACCCAGGCGCCCCTAAATTTTTTTTTAAATGAAATAAAAAAAAAACCTCTGCCCCTCAATTCAGTCCTCCTAGGTCCCACTACCACCCGCCACTTTGCTAGCGTTTCTGCTAGGTGGGGTCACTTCTGCGGACAGAATTCAGGGAAATTCCTTGTTGGTGGCTAAAAACGTTTACCAATTGTGAGAGCTAGTAGGATATCTATTCCATGAGCACGAAAAAAGAATTTAAGTGGTTTTGTACATGGTCACATAGTGATTAAAAAGTTAAACCCTTTTAAACCAGAGATTATTCTTGAGCTTCTAATACTATTTAAATTACAACTCCCAAATCTTGAATGATGTAACAGTCTAAAGTCCAAATGCTGCTTTTTTTTTTTTTTAATTCTATACATCACATGGAAGTTACTTAACATGACAGAAGGCAAGATGGCTAGATTGGCCTGGTAACAAAATCTCAGAGGGGTTCTCTGTGCTATAATACTCGCCACCCCTCAATCCTCTGTAAAAATAAATGATATCAGGTTTCCATCCAGGAAATCTCAAAGAAATCCACAGAGGTGCATCTAATCTATATAATGCTACAATCTCGTGATCCACTGGGTTCGTTCCTTCAAATGACCACAGTAACCAGAGCTTGCAGAGGACCAGGTCCTAGTTTTAACAGCCCAGAGGCAACCAGCCATCAGCTCATTATTTCTGTAACAAATTTTGCAAGGTAAGTCGGTCTCATAGACTGAAACATCATGGATAAAGGTTTCTTAAGTCAGTATCTCATGATAAATTAAGGCAGTTGTCTTAACCACGCAGATATTAACAGCTGCCTGCTTCTGGAATACCACAGAACCACAGCAAACTAGAATAGTGTCTGGGAAAATCCCAAACCACAAGTACATTTCCATTTGCTTCGAGCAAACATGCAAGAACACAAATGAAAAGCAGGTCCGTTATTACCAAGGCTATAAATATCATCATCAACTCCTTCAAATTAGAGATCCCGTAAAGACCCAGTGAGCCCAACATTTCACTGCTCTGGACCCTTATGGACCTTACTAGCTTCATTTAAACCCTCACGAGAGCCTGTGTATTTATTTCCATGTCACAAATGGGTGAACAGGCTCAGAGAGGTACAGACAGTTATTTACTCTCACACAGCTTGTAAGTGGTAGCTGCAAGGTGAACCCTTGTCTGTCGGAAACAAAGCCTGTGTTTTCTGCGTTCCAGGCCCCTGTCCGTGAACTGGCTCCCAGGCGGTGGAACGATCGAGGTGAAATGATACTGGAACAAGCTGGGGCGGGAGTCACGTCGGCCCCCCCCCCCCCCCCGAGAGTGGAGAATTCAGAAAGTCCCTGAAGTTGGATTACATATCGATTTGCTTTCGGGGGTTGATCCCTCCACTGAAGAAGCTGATGCACAGGTTTTGCTCCTCCTGGGTAATAAATCAGGACAAGGAAGCCTTGGAGACTGTGCCTGCGTAGGTCCCAAGAGAAACCAGTGACTTTGCCACACACACCCCACATCTACCCACTGGAGCCCCGTGCTCGGTCCCCCTTCCATAAGACTCCCTGTTGTTCCATCACCAGCTAAAGTCCTGCCTCTATGTGACCAGGAAAGGCATCTTCTTTTAGAAAGAAAGGGAAAAAGCACGCCTTTTCTCAACTGTCTCTATCTTGCTAAAGTATTTCACGTACAGTTGGCATTACTAAGCCTTATCACGTTAGCTAAAAATGAAATGAAAATCATCAGGTGATTTCACTTTTCTGGTTGTACAGGAAATTCTCTGAAAGATTCTGCCAGGGGAACCAATACATCATAAGATACTTCCATCAATCGTGCGTGCCAGGAACCCAAAGTACCGTCTCATCCACGGTGTACTGAATTTTACAGTTCTTTAATACCGTTTCTAGACATGTCATGTCTTTTTCGCTCTGCCGAGGAAATAAACAGTGATGGCTTTTGTGCCATGTTCCAGTGGTTGGACAACGACAACCCTGAGTGTCACAGTTGGTGCTGCCAGACTATTCATTAAGGAACAGAATCAAACTGCAAAGAATAAAGATATCCAGAAAGCCAGGAAGCAGAGAGAAGAGGCATCATGCTTCATGGTGTTTATTCTAGATATGTTCATTATATGCCAAAGCCTGGGGAAGGCAAATATGGAATTTAAAAAGAGACCATCTGTTGTGTGATGTTCCAAATTATAAACTTAACCCTTAATTTCTACATTCCCCTGCTGTTCAGGCGTTCTCCTTCTTCCGGATGAAAAAAACTAAGCAGGTTAAGCAGGATTGAGGGATATGCCCTGTAAGGTATTTTGATAAGCCCAACATCACGACCTGTGTATTTCCTCCAGAAAGAAATTCTTGTTATGTTTTACTCTTAACACAAGCACTACCCATAAATACAGTGGTTGCCACATAAGCTGAGGGTCCATATAACCCACAGCGAGCCACAGTTTTTTCTGTGATTTTTATGTTACTTAACATCTCTGGGCTCTTCGAAAGAAAAAAGCAGAGATTTTAGAAAGCTTTCAAACCTGTGAAACGAAAATTAGAGTAATCCCTCACGTGAGGAGAGTTTCTTTTTAAAAAATGTTTTATGACAGAAAAAAAAAAAAACACCCCGAGAGTATATAGTCAAAATCAAAAACATTTCCTGTTTAAATATTCAAAGGCAACATGTGACCTACGTAACAGGAGAAATTTCCATTAAAAAGAAAAACAAAAGTAAAGTTATCCTCAAAAATGCTCATGTTTTCTTACTTGTAGGTCTGAAGGAGCCTAGTTTTTAAAATACATTTAACAAACACGACACAGCCCATTCAGGGTTGATTTGAGTTCACAAAATAATTTTATTATATGTAAGAAAGCATACAGGCAATAAAAGGAAGAAACATTCACAATGCATAAATAACACGGACCTGATGCAGGAGATACTTCTCAGTCAATTTATTTCTTGTGACCCATGTCATCTAAATGTTAAGTAAATTGCTTGTCAACAATACTTTGTAAACATTTCAAAGAAATCCTCTTGAAACGCCCCACGTGAATGAGTATCTGGCAAGAGAGACTCTATACTGATACTTTATACAGTTGAGATGATGAGATAGGAACTTGATTCTGAAGCACAGAGAAGGAGCTAGCATTTGTCAAGAGATACTGATGGCTTTGGGGCACTTAACACACCCACCCAGAAGGGGTCTCCTGTTTTTTCCACCCAGAGAAGTGTCTAACTCGAGGATGATAATGAGGCACTATTCGTTAGTTAGTACACTATTAACATCTAGACTAGGAAAAAAAAAATCAATTCTAATTTCAGATTAAAGCACTACAAAAAGTCACCCCACTGAGTGGTGCGCTTTGACCTGGTAAGACAGAAATGCAGGATTTGACCTTTGTCCATTGGTGCGACTGTTGTCACGCGAGAGTTAAGGAAACCTACTGTCTTCGCTACACATGTTTAACCAGGACAGCAATTTGTTTGGTTCGGAAAAGCTATCTGACATGGAAATGAGAAAAGACACAGAGGGCCAATTATTTTACATAAATACAAAGTGGCACATACTTTTTATTACCACCTAAGCTCATGAGTTTCAAGTCAGGTTCTTCTTAAGCTGGCTTTTATTAAAGATATTTACAGAACTGCAAATCTCTCTCCTGGGAAAGTCTCTGTCATTAAAAAACATTTGAACACAGTAGTAGCTATGCCTTTTTAAGTTTTTCAGAATCTTTCCAGAAAAACATCCACGGCATTTGTCAATTCTCCCCTCCTTATTTATTTATGCCCATGAACTTTAAGGAATTATCACAACTTCATTTCCTATCAGTCTTTGCTGTGTTGCTGGAAGTGATACATGGGCATTTAGCATCTCAGAGAGTTTGTGTGTTTATTTCACTGGCCAATAAGGTACTACTTAGATGGACGAACAAGGTCTCAGATAACTCATAAGTTTATCCTATGACATATGATAAATATAGATTTATTGTAATAAATTAAAAATACCCACACAATACAATAAATAAATAAAACCAGTATCAACAAAGCATCTCTGAAGTCTGGAAAAAAAAATCTAATTCCTACTGTAAGGCTTAATTATGTTTCAGAAATAATTTATGAAGGCATGCACCTACCTTTACAATCGGAAAACTTTGCTTGGACATCTGTTAGCACCTGTTTGTACACAGCAAACTCAACCCTTCTCATTTCCTTCCGTCCTGGAAAGGATTAATTTTCTAAATCGATGCCGTTCACTGTTGATTCTTTGCCCTATATTTTAAGTCCTAAGATAAGTATCAGTTTCTAAAAATAACTTTGGAGCCAAAGACATGTCCCTGTGAACGTTCACTTCACATATGTCCCTCTTTGATTCACTACGAACAACACAGAAAACACACTGGAATGTATTTTAAAACGTAGTTAGTTGTGTGTTGAGGGAAAGCAGCAGAGGGGGGCTTGCCTGACGTCTCAGGGCCTCACCGCACCTTAGTTTCCTAACAACAAGCCACCGAAAGTCTCCTCCGGCTTTTGGGGTGAGCCTGTCTGGCAGGATTCATCTCAGAGCTCAGGTCGGATGCTGTCCATTTTGTGTGATGGGCTGAATCTTCTCTAGAGAGACATCAGTGTCATAGTCCAATATGACAGACAGGGCCGGGGACAGCTTCTCCAAGGGTCTGGCCGTTCCACACGCCTCCTCCTTCTTCAGGTCCTGGGAGGAGCCCACCGCATGTGGGATCAGATAAACCAGATTGCAGTCCTTGGAAATGGAGCCTCGAGGCTCGTGATGGCTGGAGAACACCACAGCCCCATTGTTATTGATGCTAACCGTCTCTATGGCATTATTCGTGGTAGGGCAAAGTCTGTAGCATCCTAAGAGAGTTGAAAATGCCTTGCGAAAATCAGCATTAAAGGCATAAATGATGGGGTTCAAGGAGGAATTAGCCCACCCAAACCACACAAACACGTCGAAGGTGATGGAATCGATGCAGAAGGGCTTGGTCTCCCCAGACCCACAGAAGGGCACCATGCAGTTCAAGATGAAGAAAGGCAGCCAGCAGCACACAAACACCCCCATGATCACCGACAGGGTCTTCAGAACTTTAGTCTCTCTTTTGAAGGACATCTTAAAGGAGCTTTCTGGCTGAGAACACTCCGCGGGGTTTCCATTACCTGTAGTGGTCTGGCAATTCTTGGCATGGACGGCTGCCCTCTCCAGGGCCGAGATGCGCCGTATTTGTTTCTGGGCGATCCTATAGATCCTGGTGTAGGTGACAATCATGATGGCCACGGGGATATAGAAGCTTATCAGGGAGGACGAAATGGCGTATGTCCTGCTTAAGCTGGAATCACAGTTGTCCATGGTCTCACCTAGGGAAGTGGCATTCCCATCGGAGGGGCTTGTGGGTTTGGCCTTGTGCCAGCTGAGTTGCACTGGGATGAAGGAGATTAGTACCGACAAGGTCCATGCCACGCCGATCAGAATGAAGGCTGCTTTGGGGGTCATCTTCCTCTCATACCGGAAGGGGCTGGAGATGGCCCAATACCTGTCCACGCTGATCACACAGAGGTTGAGGATGGACGCAGTGGAGCACATGATGTCAAAGGCCACCCAGATGTTACAGAAGGACCCAAAGGGCCAGAAGCCAGCGATCTCCGCCACTGCTTTCCAGGGCATGACCAAAACAGCCACCAAGAGATCCGATACGGCCAAGGAGATGACAAAGAAGTTGGTCACCTTGGACCGCAGGTGTCGGAATCTGATGACAGCCGCACAGACCAGCGTGTTCCCCAGGAGCGTGGACAGGATGAGCAGAGACAGGAAACAGGCTGTAAGGATGCGGAAGGAGAAGTCTCTCTCCACCACCAGCCCAGCCCCGTCCATGGTAGAGGTGTTCAGAGTCCTCATCTTGCTGAGGGGGTGCACGCGGGGGGCTCTGACACCCTCCAGTTCCTAAGCAGGGATGAGAGGTCAGTCACACCTGCAGTTCTCACCCACTGGGCGGCCCCTCGCACAGCCCCACCGGCTCCCGGGGCCGCAGGACCTCACCAGCATCCCATCAGAGGGCTGCAACAATCGCGGGGCAGGAGCCTACCCTTGGCCACCCAAGTCAGCCCCTTGGAAGGTCCTCCCTGCTCTCTAGAACTGTCTTCTGACTCCCTTGCTCCAGGTCACTGTTGCATTCACCAGCTGACCCTTCAGTTCCCAGTGGAAAGCACTGGCTTTTTAGCATATTCTAGGCTATCAATCCGGAGATTCCCAGGCCTCTGCGGATCTAGTCAATCGTGGTCACATTTTGGGGCGGTTGCCTCTCTGGTGGTGACAGAATTCTCCCCTCTCTGAGGTGCAGCTGAAAATACACGCCTCACTCCTCCAAGTCCCTGGCTCCACAGCAGCCCTCCATACGCCCTAGAAAGCGAAAAGAAGGCAAAGGTCGTTCGCCAAGCCTTGAGCAGATCGCAGCTTTACCCACATCAACCCCAATTCAACGCCGGGCGAGCCACCTACCTTGCTTCGAGGTTGTCTCTCTCAAAAGCCCCCGGAGCTCCGAAAGCGGGCTTCGCTAGGCGCCGCAGCACCACAACGCCCAGGAGGCGCGCCGGATCCTGCCCGGCGCGCGCAGCCGGGGTCTGGCTCCTGATGCGCAAAAATCGCGGGGCAGGTTCGGAAAATGATCCCGGGCCAGGTCCCCCAGAGCCGGCGCTGCCCTACCTCTCCAGCGGCCAGAGATTGTTCAAGCCAATGACACCCGGGAAAAGGGCTCCCGGGCGTTCAGCTCCTCCTCGAGAGAGGGCACCTCCAAGACTAGTCACTTGGGCAGCTTCTCTTCCTCGCTGCCTTTCCCCCGGGGCCGAGCGCCCGGGCGCCCCCTTGGGTGGCCTCCGGCCCCTCGGGGCAGGGCTCTGCGCCTCTCCACCGCACTGTCCGCTACCTCCCGGGAGCCCGTGGGAACACCAGGCGAAGAGAGCCGAGCTGGCACCGGAGGGCACACGGGCCAGCCAGGTTCCCGCGGGGCACAGCCCACCCCACCCCCGCGTCCCCTCCCCTGCCCTGGGGGCGGGCTTCGCTTGACAGGCAGAGTTGCGGGCGACAGCCTGCACGTGGTTCCCAGGGTGATGTGGCGGGCGAGACGGGGTGGGGAACGCCCAGGTGAGCGCTCGCACGCCCTGGGTTACCCGCCAACCCCCGGACCCCCGGACCCCCGAAGAGCATGCGACAGGGCCCGCGAGAGAGATCCCTGTGTTAGAACCTCAAGTAAGCCCGAGTCTCCAAAAAGCGCAGCTCGGCTGGACACCCACCGGGCACGACCCCAAGCCCTTCCCAAAGACCGACGCAAGCAGGGACCCTGCCCACTCTCCCACGCATACCAAGCCCTGCAACAGCCCGCGTCCGTCCGACCTGCGTCTCCAAGTGTCCCCCAACTAGGGTGAGGGGTGCCCCGCCGGCGCCTGCACTCACCGTTCCGAGAGGGTTCCGCGCAGCGGCGCGCCTGGCAGGCGCGCGCCGCTGCGCCCCGAGGGCGCTCACTTCAAGCTCCGCCCGGGCGGCGGGCGCGTCGCGGGCTGCGGTCAACGCCGGACTGCAGCCTGCGCCCCGCGCCGGGCGAGCGCCCCAGCCCCAGCGCCACGAGCTCAGCGGGTCCGGGGCGCCCTCTGCCGGCGGCGGCGGCGGCAACCCAAGGCCCGGCTGCGCCCTCGCAGGTACAGAGCTCACCCGCCCCGGCTCCCTCCCGGATTCGCGCGGGACCCGCACTTCCTCGACCAGCACTGCGGGAATCTGGAAAAGGGGATGCGCAATATCCCTCACTCAGGGTTCATTGGGCTTCAGACACCCCTAAAAATTCATAAGGGTGAAAAATTCCTTTTGCTGGAGCTATATTCACTGAATGGATATATTCTCCTGAGCACTCATTAGGTGCCAAGAGCAGGGGCGATAGATAGGGTTAGCAAGATGCAAGCCTTATTCTCAAGGAGACCAGAGAGAACTGGCATTGGCTGAGCAGCCTCTGTGTCCCGGGCGCCCGCCTTCTGTTGTTCACCCCTTAAAACAATCCCTCCTCATAGGCCCGCTCACCTCCACTTTGCCCAAATGGAAAATGGGGTTCAGAAAGGTGTTCAAAGTCACAGGGCTAGGGAAGGTGCTGGCTGCCTGACTCCCGCCTGCGTGTTCTTTTCACTTATGCGTCACTGCCGGTATACCGGGGAGCTCCGGGTCGAGTGCCGGAGCCAACAAGCTAAATAAGTAATTACCCACAGGTCTAAAATAGGGCACAGGATGGAGGCAAGAGGGCCTAGCGGAGAAGGATCTCCCCAGCTTCTTCCCAGCTGCCCTGGACTATGCCTCACAGGTCAGACTTCGAGCTAATCGTACATAAATGGCGCTATCGTCATGCCTTCTTGTGCAGGGGGTTTGCATGCCAGACTGTCTGGCCTCCCGCCCTTACCCTGCCACTGCTGGCTGTGTGTGCTCTCTTTTTTCCCCAAGCTTGGACTCTTCCTCTTTAAAACGGTGATGACAGAGCAGGATGGTTCTAAGTATTAAATGAGATGATATTTACAGAGGGCTTGGTCCTGAGCCTAGTTGCTGCTCAGTCCTCCAGGGCAGAAATCCCTGAGGGCTCATTAGAAAACCAACAGCCTTAGCTCCACTGTGAGAACCCAGCACCACATCGGAAGCTGCAATTTTCTCTGCAAAAATCCAGAACCTAATAATTCCATTCAAGTAATCAGTACAACCTGCACCTTGGCTTTAAGTGAAAGGACTGTATTTCTGATACAGACCTTGGGGGTGCTTCTGCCCCCACCTCTGTGCTCCCACCCTCAGCCTCGCTGTCGCACACGCACACAGGGACACCATGAGCCGCGAGCCCAGGTCACAGACAATTTAGCCACATACACGCCCCCAAAACCACATTCTATAATACTTCCAGATCGTTTTCCTTAAAGCAGTCATTCCCCCAAGTCCCATGTTGACTTCATTTCCTCTTCCTTTCCCTTTTACTACTAAGTCCAAATTACAGGATAGGCTTCTGATGCAAGATGGTCATGTGAGCTTGAACATTTAACTCTCCCATTCTAACCACCCCATCCTGAAATGTTTCCAATACTTTCTACCTGGAAGTACATGAGTAGGAGAAATTCAGCATGAGCCCTGGAACATTGGAAAGAGTAGCGTCTTTTTCCCATGATAAGGGGTAGATGGGATTGGACTAGGGGAGGGAGAGCATCCCTGGCATTTTCCATATGGGAAGACCCCCCCAAAAGAACATACTACCAAGATACAGGTAACGGGTCAGGATAAGGCCAATCTGAGGGGGGAAATTTCTGTCTAGTGATAGCCCTTGAGAAGTGCCTCCAATGCCCAAGTCCTCCCAAGCCTATAGCCCCAGCAAGGCCCACTGCTTTTTAAAATTAAAATAAGGAAAGGGGCACCTGGGTGGCGCAGTCGGTTAAGCGTCCGACTTCAGCCAGGTCACGATCTCGCGGTCCGGGAGTTCGAGCCCCGCATCAGGCTCTGGGCTGATGGCTCGGAGCCTGGAGCCTGTTTCCGATTCTGTGTCTCCCTCTCTCTCTGCCCCTCCCCCGTTCATGCTCTGTCTCTCTCTGTCCCAAAAATAAATAAAAAACGTTGAAAAAAAAAATTTTTTTTAAAAATAAAAAAAAATAA
>NW_024412377.1:64900277-64921631 GCF_014898765.1 Herpailurus yagouaroundi
GGGGGGGGGGGGGTCTCATCTAAATAAAGCCCGGTGGTGACAGGTTTCAGGTGGCATCACATTTAATGAAATACCAGTTCTATGGTATTTGATATGGAATATTTGATATGAAATCTACCTACCACCCAAAAGCTTGTTCGAAACAAATGACATTCATAACATACTCCTTCCTGCCCTCACTTCTCCCAAGCTAGGCAGCTGCTCCAGAAAAAGAAAAACAAAAATCTCTCTTTCTTTGCTTGAAAAATCCCTTAAATTCTTTCCAAACTAGCCCACGCTGACCTTTGTCATTTTCTCTCAGTGCATTCACCCAGCAGGTCTAGGTGATCAAATCAACCTTACAATACTGCTGGGGTGGTTGAGAGGTATTTCTCGTCTACAAGTAAATGTCTGCCATTTTCAGTGTCAGACCATCAAATCTCCTCCTTACCCACAATACACACAAAAAAACTCAGGAACTCAGCTACAGAAGGGAGGAATACCCAAGGGGGTGATTTTACTTCTTGTCATCAGGAAAACAAGAGGGTTGAACCATTTCTTAGGATTCCAAGACAAAATACCTGAGCTCTCCTTCTAGCAGACTTAGTTCACTGATTTTTGAGTACGATTGCAGAGGGAACAGGAAAGAGTAAGATGTAGCTTAAATCTCATGGGTGTTTTTTTTTTTTTTTTTCACTTTGCAGAGGGTGAATTTCAGAGGAACTTACAGTTTGGCTGGAGATTTGGACTTTCTTCCATTTTTTCTCTCTTGAAGCCAAGGTGAAACAAAGGCTTCCGTTCTGTTCTATAAAAATCTCCCCCACAAACATCAAGAACAGGAATATAAATGCAAGCAGGTATTAGCAACTAGATCATGCTGAGAATGTAAACCCAAACACAAAAGCACCTTTATTTCCCAAATTGGCATGTCTTTTAAGCTCTGCTGCGATTTACGCACTGCAGGAAGGAGGAAGTTAAAATGATGCTTTTAAACAAATTTTTATTTAGAGTTTGTAAAAGTAAATCAATACAAAGGGCACGTTATCACGGGGGTGTCTTAAGCTCATAAAAGAATAAATGAAACAACTGAACTGTCAGGTATAACAAATGATATATTTGGGAGGCTTTAGGATTACTAAAGCTGGTTTTGTACCAAAAATGATTGTTTATAATGTCAATGAAAAAAGTATAATAAAGCTTGGCTGCCCTTGACTAAGTAACTAGAATGCTTGTTTTCGAGCAGAAATATAGCATCTCTGAAACTTCTAATGCCATGTCAAATTTTCTTCTCCTGTAGTTATTACGGAATTCAAAAATCGACATTATTAAAAATTTTTAAATCAACACATACTACTTTGTGTAATGGTTGGGAGGCAGTTCAGCAAGCTGTTTTGTGCTGTTGCTGCATTATGTTCATGGTCCCCTTTTCCTTCTTCTTTTTCTGCCTTCTTAAAGCTTAACTGGGGCACCTGGGTGGCTCAGTCGGTTAAGCGTCCGACTTCGGCTCAGGTCATGATCTCCCGGTCCATGAGTTGGAGCCCCACGTGGGGCTCTGGGCTGACAGCTTGGAACCTGCTTCGGATCCTGTCTCCCTCTCTCTCTGCCCCTCCCCTGCTTGCATTCTGTCCTTCTCTCTCTAAAATAAATAAACACTAAACTAATTTAAAAAAAAGAAAAGACTTATGTTAGAGGGGAACCTGGGTGGTTCAGTCACTTAAGCATCCGACTCTTGGCTTCAGCTAGGGTCATGATCTCACAGTTTGTGAGTTCGAGTCCCAGGTTGGCCTCTGCGCTGACAGCTAGGAGCCTGGAGCCTGCTTCGGATTCTGGGTCTCCCTCTCTCTCTGACCCTCCCCCATTCATGCTCTGTCTCTCTCTGTCTCAAAAATAAATAAACATTAAAAAAATTGTTTTAAGCTTAACTGAATAGTTTTTAAGGTTCTATTTTATCTCCTGCATTGCCTTATGCTCTCCCATTCTTTGTTATTTTCACCGTTGCTTTAGAGTTGACATCATATATGTGGTAAGAGTTTTATGATGCAAGTTACATGATATATATTATGTATCTATATAAGGCACTGGTGTATATGAATATATATGATACGTATTTTGTATCCATAGAGGGTACATATCTATATCTTACATCATGCATCCTGTCTAAAGCCTGTCTTCAAGTGATACAATGTCATTTCATGTACAGTTAAGACTTCTAAGGTAATATTCTTCCAAGTCTCCCCGGCAGTCTTTATGCCATTGGCATACATTTAAAAATTTTTTTTGATGTTTATTCTTTTTTGAGAGACAGAGACAGAGCATGAGCAGGGAAGGGGGAGAGAGAGGGAGACACAGAATCCGAAACAGCCTCCAGGCTCTGAGCCGTCAGCACAGAGCCCGACGCGGGGCTCGAACTCACGGACTATGAGATCATGACCCGAGCTGAAGTGGGACGCTCAACCGACTGAGCCACCCAGGTGCCCCAATTAGCATACATTTTACTTCTACACATGATATAAACCCAGCAACACATCATCATTTTTCTTTAACCAGCCAATTATATCATTAAGGGATTTAAGTAGTAGGGAGAAAATACCTGTATATCATTTCTGATGTTCTTCATATTCTTTTGCGTAGACTCCTCCTTTCCTCTGGTATCATCTTTCCCACTTGCAGGATGACCTCCAAACGTTGTGGCCGTGCAGGTCTGCTGGTGAGTGCCGTTTTCAGCCTTTGTATCTCTGAAAAGTCTTCATTTCCCCTTTGTTTTTGAGAGATGTCTTTGTTCCTGTTATAGTTCTTGTGTCATTTGGAAACTTGGGGGCTATTAGTTCTTCAAATATTTTTTTTTTCTGTCTTCCCCCCTCCCTTTTTTTTTTCTCTTTTTCGTGTTCTTCAATTACGTATATATTGGACGTATATATGAGGTTGACGTACAACTCACTGATGCTATTCTCTTTTATTTACTCATTTCCCTTAGTGTTTCATTTTGGATAGTTTCTATTGCCGTATCTTTAAGTTCGCTATATTTTTTTCCTTTGACGTCTAAACTGTTAATCTCATCTAGAGTATTTTTCATTCACATTTTGTAGTTTTCATTCCTATTAGTTCCTTTTGTGTCTTTTTTACATTTCACATGCCCCCACTTAACTTTCTGACTCTATGAAATACAGCTCTAATTATTTTCACGTCCCTGTTTGCTAATTCCAACTTGTATGTCAGTTCAATTGATTGCTTTCTCCCCTCATTATGGGTTGTAATTTTCTGATTCTTTTCACGCTTGGCAATTTTTGATTGGATGCTACATATTGTGAATTTTATCTGGTCTGGGTGCTAGCTAGGTCTTTTAATACTCCTACACATATCCTTGAGCTTTGCTCCAGAACCCATTTATACTTAAGAACAGTTTGATCCTTTCAGGTATTGCTTTTAAGGCTTTTTAGATAGAACCAGAGCAGAATTTGGTCCAGGGCTAATTCTTTGCCATGACTGAGGCCAGATTCTTTTGTGAACTCTACCAAACACCTTGCGAATTTTGAGATTTTCCAGCCTGGTTGGTGGGAACAAGTACTGTTCCTGGCCCTGTATGAGTTCCAGATACTGTCCCTTATAATCATCACACTCCCATTTCCTCATATCATGCACTGATGGGTTCTCTGCCGAATGCTCAAAAGGACTCTGAAGGAATCTGGGGTTCTCTCTCTCTCTCTGTCTCTTTCTCTGCATGTCTCTCCTCTCCAGTACTCTGTTCTACGACCTCTAGATCCTCTAGATGCCTTGGTGTTCCTGGACTTGCAATTCTGTCTCTTCAACTCAAGGAGTCCACCAGACTCCACCTGTGTCCCCCCCACCCCCGCCCCGCGCCATGGCCCGGAAATCCCGAGTCAGTAAGCAAGGGTGGTTGTCGGGCTGACCTTATTTGTTTCCGGTCTCTCTGGGGTCCCCGTCCTTTGTCGCCTGCTGTCTGCTGTCTTGAAAACCATTGTTTCATTTTGTAGATCCTGCCCATTTTATTGGCTGCTTCAGTGGGCGGGATCGATCCAGGCCCGGTTATGCCATCTTGTTTGGAAATAGAAGGGCTGACATTTTATTTTATTTTATTTATTTATTTATTTATTTATTTATTTATTTATTATTTTTTATTTTTAGCAAAAGTGCATTTATTTTTATTTTTTTTTGATATATGAAATTTATTGTCCCACTGGTTTCCATACAACACCCAGTGCTCATCCCAAAAGAATAGAAGTGTTGACATTTTAGATTGCAAATCTAAAAAAAGCAAAGGAATCGGCAAGGGGAAACTGGGATTGGCAGTGGAGACTTGTTAAACAATACTGATTTTTTTTTTTTGCCTGTGTTTTTTTGCACCCTAAGACTGCTACTGACCCACTGCTCTGGGCTGCCACCAGCACCGGATCTAGCCCTGGCTCACTTGTTATTGTGGCTACAGAATTTTCCCTTCCTCTTGCCTAAATCCCTCAGTCTTGAGGGACACAAGGAATCAGTTTGGCCAAGCATGGTCTTCTGGGGCTGTGGACAGAGCCAACTCTCGGAGAAAAGACGGAATGTTTACAAAGGCCGTCACACATTCCATAAATGTTTATTGAGTGTCTCTTATTGGCTAAGCACTTTTCTAGGTGCTGGGAATACGGAAGCAAACAAAACAAACATTCTTATCCTCACAGAGTTTATGCTTCTGTGATAAATGATAGATACATTTCACACAACACAATATAGCCTTGCTAGGAGTCTCAGTTTCGTGGAAAAAAAAAAAAATTAATGCTCTTGCTGGCAAAATCATAAACTAAGTTAAGATGAAAGACAGCCTAATTTGAGAAAATTGTTTAGACTGTGTAAATATAGAATCTATTTAAGTCACCTTAAAGATACTTCTTTAGGCCATTTACAGAAAACACGAAGCCCAGGGGAGACGCTTGGCAGAGAAAATGCCTCAGCAGGCTCTTAAGGCAGTAAATCGATGCTCTGTGGAGAACAAAAGCTGATGATTTGTCTGTTGGGTCCATGAGACAATGTATGATTGGAAAGGCCCAGAGAATCCTTCAGAACAGACTTTGTGAGCGGAGGCCCGTCTCCCAGCCTACCTCTGCCATTGGCTACATTATGTCCCCTCCTCAGGACGTAATCACCAGTCAGTCTTACCCCCCAGCTTCAGGTGTCCCAACTCTGCAAGAAAACAGCGTGGACTGCAGGAGAAGGGACAAGGAGTCAGACAGGCCTGGCCCTGAATCTTGGCTCCATTCGAATCTAGCTGTGGGAACTTAGTCTTAAGTGCCTTCACCTTTCTGACCTCCTTTGCTCACCCCGCCCCGAAAATGCAAACACTACTATTTGCCCTACAAGGTTGTTGAGATTAAATGGGATCCCGGCCAAGAAATGCCAGGTAGGTAGGCAGGCGGAGATCAGGAAACGTCACCTCACTTTCCGTTCTGTCTTAGTACATGCTGTTGGTCGAATGTCATTTGTTGGGTTTCGGCAGCTCAGCAACCGGTCCCCCTTCTTCCGGTAGAAGCATCGAGATTTGTGGCAGGGAGTTTCCTGTTCTCTACTGATCACGTTCTGCTGGTGTGATAAGGTCGGTTGACCCTCTGTAGCAGAAAGGGTGGGCAATGACCTGAGGATGCTTCCTCCCTGAGACTTGACTCGCAAGCAGGAGGATAGAGAGGCTGCAAGCATTTGGCAGTCACCCATCCCATCGGGATCACCCTGACCGTCTGCTGTGAGACTTTGTGTAACTCTTGCCCCCCGAGAACGCTTTGTTCCCCATCCACTCCCAGGTTTGTTCTGCCACCTTGCCCTCTGTCCAGTGCTAACTTTCCAGGGAATCTGTTTTCATTGAGGTTAGCCATAGTGCATTTCTGTTACTTACAACAGGGAGCTCTATCTGATGCGAGAAACAAAAGAGCGAAAAACCAACAAAACTCGCATTCTGTGTTTTATTTGGATTCAAATCAATGAGAGACACCAGTGTTACCTGCCTGGCCCACAAGGAGAAATAGTGGATACAGGAAGTTCCTGAATCTTCCTAATTAACAGAAGAGCCTATATATTCTCTATAGTGGTGGGTCCTCCCACTGACTTATTTCATGTAAAGCTGTCATTCCCGGGGCGCCTGGGTGGCTCAGTCGGTTAAGCGGCCGACTTCAGCTCAGGTCATGATCTCGCGGTCCGTGAGGGCTGTGAGTTCGAGCCCCACGTCGGGCTCTGTGCTGACGGCTCAGAGCCTGGAGCCTGTTTCGGATTCTGTGTCTCCCTCTCTCTGACCCTCCCCCGTTCATGCTCTGTCTCTCTCTGTCTCAAAAATAAATAAACGTTAAAAAAAATAAATAAAGCTGTCATTCCCTCCAACAATCACATTCAGTAGATTCCGTGAACAATGTAGCGTACCCACCTGCTTCCAGTGATCCTTTGACTTGCCCCAGCCACCTCCACCTGGAGCCCTTGGAGCCAATGTTCACTAAACCCCCACTTTTGGACACTGGGATTTTTAACTGATTGACTGCTTCTCCAAAGAGTAGAAGCTCCCATCCCAGCTTTTGGAGGCTGGATTGGGCCCAAGGGAGACTTCCCAGAGAAGACAACACTCAGTCTCATGGCAAAATAAAGGCAGGAATCATCGGGATGAAGAAGGAGGGAAAGGTATGTTTGGCCGAGGGAACGATACGTGCAAAGACTTGGAGAAAGTGATGGTCGGGGAGAGAAGAGAAGAAATGAAATATGAAGTCGGACTATCGGAAGACATGTAAAAAGCGCCCACCCCTTCTTTGGAAGCCCAAAAGCATTTTTTTTTAATTGTTTTTCAACGTTTTTTTATTTACTTTTGGGACAGAGAGAGACAGAGCATGAACGGGGGAGGGGCAGAGAGAGAGGGAGACACAGGATCGGAAACAGGCTCCAGGCTCCGAGCCCTCAGCCCAGAGCCCGACGCGGGGCTCGAACTCACGGACCGCGAGATCGTGACCTGGCCGAAGTCGGACGCTTAACCGACTGCGCCACCCAGGCGCCCCAGGACACCAGTTTTTAAGTCATGGGTTATATAGCTTTAATCGTCAGAGCCACCTTGTGAACTGGGATTGGCAGGGATGAGCAGAATCTTTCATTGTTCCCTCCATGTTGTTACCTGAGGCTACCAGATATCACAGCAACTATTATTCACCCTTTGCCCCTTAAAAAAAAATCTATTACTTCCTAATGTATTATTTTATTAGGTCTTATATTTCTTTAGGCATCACCCTGTCGGATTTAATCCTAGCAAGAGGAATTTTATCTTCAGGCTTGCAGAGGAAGCCCTCCTAATTAAAGGTAAAGGAACAAAAAACTAGCTGTCCACAGCTCTACTCAGGGGAAGAAATCCTAAACACTACAGCCTTTGGGGAAACACATTTAGATAAGGCTGGAGGAAGGAAATATTTACAAGAATCTAACTCAGTTTTCTGTTTAATGACCATGCAAGGGGCCTCAAGTATCTATAAAAGTCTCTTTGGTGATGCCTGAGCTCAGGGTCGTGCCAGTGTAACACACCTTCATTCACACAAGGCCTTTCGTAATCACTGGCCATCATAGGGAACACTGTTCAAATTGGCATGTATCATTCCTGGAAGGTTTTTAAACTGCATTTTTCTTTACCAGATGTCATTTCTTTTTTTTTTTTTTTTTAATTTTTAACGTCTATTCATTTTTGAGAGACAGAGACAGAGCATGAATGGGGAAGGGGCAGAGAAAGGAAGACACAGAATCCAAAGCAGGCTCCAGGCTCTGAGCTGTCAGCACAGAGCCCGATGTGGGGCTCGAACTCTTGAACTGCAAGATCACGACCTGAGCCGAAGTCTGACGCTCCACCGACTGAGCCACCCGGGCGCCCCAGATGTCATTGCTTTTTTAAAGCCAGAGTTAGCAGGGTAACTAGAGAATATGAGACACAGTGGCAAAGCCATAGATCACTAAGATGCACTTGGGTCAAATTATTGCAAAGCACAGCCAATGCCAAGTCAATGATGTTTCTGAGTCAAAGCAGTATAAAATGTTCTTTTGTATTTGCTGCAGTATAATAACGGTGGGTCGTGTTCATGCTCAGGTGGGCTAAAATGAAACACACACCAGAAGAATGATAGCTACTAAAGCAACAATGTAGGAAAGAAACTGATGTCTTTAGCGCCATCTATGGGACAGCCCTGGTGGAAGTTTTACTGTCTTTATTTTAAATAAGAAAAAACTGAAAGCTCAGTAATATTTGTCAGTTTGCCTCAGATCACATACTAATAAGAGACAGGTCTGGGCTTCCCACCTAACTCCATCTGATTGAAAAGGGTGGGCTCTTTCTGTGTTTTTTCATATTTATGTGTTCTTTCATTCCATAATGATTTATCGAAAACCTTCCATGAACCCCCTCACAGTTTTTAAATAAGTGTGGATCTATTTAAAACTGACAACTATAACTTGCCATGAAAGAAAGAAAAAAGAAGAAATAAGAGGGCACTGGCGGGGGGGGGGGGGGCTCAGTCGGTTAAGCGTCTGACTCGATTTCGGCTCAAGTCATGATCTCACGGTTCCTGAGTCCAAGCCCTGTGTCAGGCTCTGCACTGATATCGTGGAGCCTGCTTTGGATTCTCGCTCTCCCTCTCCGTCTGCCCCTCGCCTGCTCAGGTTCTTTCTCTCTCTCAAAATAAACAAATTAAAAAAAAAAAGGAGGAAATAAGAATATAGGCTGGGAACAACCTTTTTGGTAGATTCTATTATCGTTCAAAATAATTCCTACCCTTTCCTGGGAGAAGATTCTACTTCTCCAGCTCACTGACTTCAGGCTTGTCCATAGAACTCATGGTACCCTCCATATAGGAACATTAAGCATCCACACCCTGTTGTGCACGTGTCCATATGACTTACTTTGAGCACTAGAATGTGGCTAGAAGCGACATGCATTTTTGTCAGACGGATTCCTTTAATCCAGCTCATGGTTCATCATCTCTGTTCTCTTTTCCCTAAGTCCAGCAATGTCCCAGGTAGAGGCTGTCCATCAGTCTGTCCCAGAGTGAAGCCATTGTGGATCAAGCTGACCCTTGACGGACATGCTGTGGCGATAAGTCACTGAGATCTGGGGGCGATCTGTTAGTGCAGCATAACACAACCTATCCTAACTCACACACCTTCTTAACAGAGTGTGGGTCCCTGAAGACTCCTTTGAGGAAGTAGCAGAGGGCCTGAGACCTGACTGAAGGATTCTGCTAGGTAAAGAGCGGGACAGGAGAGCTTTCCAGAAAGGACAAAATAGCCCGTGCACATACCTTGAGGTGAGAAAGAACTTGGCACATTTGAGGAAACAATGCCTGAGTGTCTGGAGTGGACAAGAGTGGTGAGAGATGAAGCTAGAGAGACATGTGGGCTTGAGCATAAGGACCTCAAGAGCCAAGTGAGAAGGTTGGATTTTATTCCATGTGTGACAGGAGGCCACTGAAGGATTCTGAGCAGTGGGATGAAGTGAACAGATTCAAGTGTTCACACACACACACACACACACACACACACACACACACACCCCTATATGATACAAAGGATGTATAGAAAAATAAAGTTGAATCCCTACCTCACACTATATACAAAAGTAGATCCTAGATGCATTAAAGACCTACATGTGAAGCATAAAACCACACAACTTAAGAATTAGATAGTGGAGGATATCTGGGGAGACCTTCTAAATCAAGACCTCAAAAGCTCAAAACATAAGGTAACACGTTGATGGATTTAATTACATTGACATTAAACATTTCTGCTCGGAAAACCACACTGTCCACAGAGTTAAGAGAAAGATGACGGACTGGGAGAAGGCACTTGCCGTGTTTGTAACAGACACTGAATATCTGCACAGTAACAAAAGCAGGAAGCTTTTGAAATTGTTTGAAAAAAATAGGCAGAGAATATGCCCAAGCAAGTGTTAATAAATGGATAAGAAGATCTTCAAATTCATCAACAGCTAAAGAAATACAAAGTAAAACAACGACACGGTGCTTTGTTGCCACTGGAGGGGCAAAGATCAGAGAGAAGAATGACGTCAGTTCGTGGTGAGAGGTGGAGAACCAGGAGCCCTTTTGCACACCGCCGGCGTGTTTCGATATTGCCGCCGTTGGGAAGGGTCCTCTGGCAGTGCTCGTCCACATTGAGCATGTCTGTATGCACAGAAACCTTCCCCCTGAGAGCGTTCCCAGAGTCTTTATTAAGCAAGACTATCACTGGACACATGAGAAGATATTCATCACAGATTTGTTTACGGCACCGAGACGTGGAGGGCACCCTGGGTATTCGTAATGGGTGCTGGATAAGTAAAATATAGCGAGTGGCTCTCCACCACAGAATTTATCCGCAGGTAGAAGGAACAAACGAGGCGCAGACAAAACGATGTAAACAGATCCCCCAAACTTGGTGTTGAGTTACAAAGCAAGACACCAAAGGAGGTGTCCAGCAGAGCACGATTTCACCATTTGTATCATTTAAAAACCATAGGGCCAAAACAACATTACACTTTCTACCGGGATACATAGTAACATGTTAGAACTGTTGCCTACCAAGGGAAGGAAAATGAAAAGCAAAGAATGGGGATAAAGTGAATAAATGTAAGCGTATATTTAATCCAAACAGAGTGTCTCCAACTCAACCTCTTTGCATTACCCTAAGAGCTCAGGTTTACTGAAGATCAGAGTCGAAAAACTTCCTTTCTGCCCTGTGGCAACTTTCCACTGAGGAAATTAACGCAGAACAGCGGGGTCATTCGGAGAGAAGTGAGGGAGACAGCAAAGAGTGTTGGGGATAGAGATCAGTTAATCAGCTAACCAGCTAAACTCTCAAAATATTATTCTACTGCAACTGTTTCAGGCTTCTCGGGGAGAGTTTTAAAACCCAGAAAAAATAACCAGAAAAAAAGTATTCCGTCTTGCCATTTTCCTGCAACTTAGGTTAGTTTTAAATGAGTCCCAGTGAGGGCTGCTATGTGCAGTCGTATAGTCTGTGCACTGCACAAATATGCCTCCCCACTCAAGAGAATGAGGAGGAGCTAGAATCCAGCAGGGGCTCTGCTTATAAGCCAGCTGACCTGGGGTTCCTTCAATCACAGGTAGGAGTGGCTTTTTGCAACTCATTTGCCAAAGAGGGTGACTTTTTATAATTCCTACAGAGGCACTGTATGTGCCAGCTGGAGCCCTGAGTCTGCCTCATCAATATTCTTCTCAGAAATTCACATATCGACTCAAAGGTATTTTTGCAGCCTCTGCATTCAGTTCAGTCTTAAGGCTATTTCACACTTGCCCTCACCTGTCTGGAATGCTCCTCCCCTGACCTCTGCATGGCTCCTTCTCTCCCTTCATTCAGGTCTCTGCTCCAACATCACCTCCAAAGAGAAGCCTTCCTTGAACATCCCCTCTGAATTTCCAACCCCATCCTCACCTTGCTTTGATCTCTTGTTTTTAATGTTTATTTATTTTTGAGGAGGGGGGAGCATGAGTGGGGAGGGGCAGAGAGGGAGAGAGAAGAGAGAGAATCCGGAGCAGGCTCCATGCCATCAGTGCAGAGCCCAACGTGGGGCTCGAACCCGTGAACCGTGAGATCATGACCTGAGCCAAAATCAAAGAGTCGGTCACTTAACCGACGGAGCCACCCAGGTGCCCCTCACCTTGCTTTGTCCTCTTAACCAGCTTTCTTCATTCCACTATTCACTTCCTGAAATCCCATATGTATCGGCTCAGTGCCCCTCTCCCGAGTGGGAAAGTAAACTGCACAAAGGGAAGGGCTCAGTCTCACGGGTGCCTGTCTAGCTCCGGCACAGAACAGGTGCTCAGTAAGTAGATGTCGGACGAAATGAATGGATCGGATCTGAAGAGTAAGCACGATATGGATTCTTCATTGAAGACTTAAAGAAATGGAACAGCACGTACTTCACCGGAGCAAAAAGAAATGTGAAGTGTTATTTCTTCCTCACTTCTGCCCTATTATGTTAAGATTAATTTGACTAATGAAGCAGTCCCTTAAAACTCATAATGGAGTGAGTCAGCTTTCTCAGAATAATCAACATTATGTTTAGCCTCCAGGACCTATTTAAAGACATAATTGGCTTCCAAGAGATACTTAGTGTTGCTTTATTTTTAAACAAAGAGCCAATTCATGATGTGTTTCTCAGATGCTCTGTATGTGACACACGCTGGGCTTTCACCCCCAAACAGGAATGCTTTTAGGATTATTGTCTGCGCATTTGAGGAGCAGGAGTCTAAGGCTTGTTCGCCTGCTGACCACAATCCAGCCTTACTAAAGGGGGGGGTGGGAGGGGGGACAGCAGGTCAAGTCTTTACAGTTACCACTTTACATCCTGAGGCAGACCCCGTGTGTCTCCAGAATGGCGGGCCGCTTTGAATCAACTGAAGGATGACTTTGTTCGTTCTTTGGTGTTTGGTTCATCCTGTTAAGAGCAACAGCTTCCATCCCTGGCTGCACTTTGAAGCTTTAACATCCAGATTTCAGAGGCGCCTGGGTGGCGCAGTCAGTTAAGCATCTGACTTCGGCCCAGATCTTCGGGTTCATGAGCTCAAGCCCCACGTTGGGCTCTGTGCTGACAGCTCAGAGCCTGGAGCCCGCTTCGGATTCTGTGTCTCCCTCTCTCTCTGCCCCTCCCCTGCTTGTGCTCTCTCTCTCTCTCTCAAAAATAAACATTAACATTTTTTTTTTTTAAATCTAGATTTCAGGTCCCACCTTTTAAGATCCTGATGTAATTTGTCCAAGGAATAGGGGGAAAAATGAGAATTTTCCAAAGCTCCCAGGTGATTTTAAGCTGGAGCCGGGGTTGAAAGTCATTGTTTTAACAGGTCCCTCATAGGACTTGGGCAAAACAACGTGAAATCTCATGCTGCCTGTACTCTTCCTGGAGAAATGCCCTTGGTTCCCCACTTGTCCACTTCGCTACTCAGGCCTCTCTGCTTTGCTGACGACCCCTGGTCCCTGACTTCTGGCCCTGACCCCACTCTCTCCTAACTTCTTCAGTAAAGCAACCCCATGAGGATACTCCCTCCAGCTTTGTTTCTTCTTCTTTTAATGTTTTATTTATTTATTTTGAGAGAGAGAGAGAGAGAGCCCACAAGTAGGGGAGGGGCAGAGATAGAAAGGGAGACAAAGAATCCCAAGCAGGTTCTGTGCTGTCAGTGCAGAGCCCAATGCGGGACTCGAACCCACGAACCATAAGATCATGACCTGCGCCAAAACCGAGAGTCAGACGCCCAACCGACTGAGCCCCTGGGGGACCCCACTCCCTCCAGCTTTGACCTCAACCCGTCTCCCAGGCAGAATTCCCACATATCACCTAGCTACACAACCCCCATCGGGGGCGGGGCGAGGGCTAGGCCTGCCCCTTCTCCACCCACCCCTGCTCCTTGAGATCTGCCACCCCAGGCCTACCCCATGCACAGCACTGCCCACATGAGCTGCAGCTTTCTCATCCGCACCCAACGGGTTGGGCCTCTACACTGTCGCACATACTATTCCCTCTGCAGAGAACAGCCTTTCAAGCCCCTTCACTTTCTCTTCCTTGTCGCTTAAGCCCTGGTTCGCCTAACACCTCTGCGGGAGCCTTCCCTGATGTGTGCCCAGAACAGGCCAGTTGTTCCTCCCTCTGGGCTCTAGGTCTGCTGCTTAGACCACCTGGCCCTGCCTGCGTTGTGCTCACTGGCTCACTGGACCCGAAGCCTCTTACCGGCAAGACGGTCTAACTCATCCTGGTGCCCAGAGCACCTTCCTGTGCCCCGACCCAACGCAGCATCAGAGAATGTGGCAAATGGACCAATAAACGAATGGGATGTCAGGGAGAACCAGGAGATTTCGCTTGGTTTACAGGGGAATCTGTGCTTGGGCCACAAGCAGTCATTGATCATTTTTGTTTTTAGCCTTCTAAAGATTAGCATCCTAATGGTAAGAAAAATCAGAGGGCAGGTTTAGCACCATAAGGCTCTGCGTGCAAGGAGCAAATTAGTGAACAGAGGCCTTAATCCAGCCCACAGATGTCTGCTGATTGTCTTACCTTGTATCTAAAATAACGACTTAGTCGTCATCCAGATGGCTAACAGACACATGAAAAGATGCTCAACATCACTCCTCATCAGGGAAATACAAATCAAAACCACAATGAGATACCACCTCACACCTGTCAGAATGGCTACAATGAACAACTCAGGCAACAACAGATGTTGGCAAGGATGCGGAGAAAGAGGAACCCTTTTGCACTGCTGGTGGGAATGCAAAATGGCAGAGCCACTCCGGAAAACAGCACGGAGGTTCCTTAAAAAAATTAAAAATAGAACTACCCTATGACCTGGCAATTGAACTACTAGGCATTTATCCAAGTTACAAAAATGTGATTCAAAGGGGCACATTCACCCCAATGTTTATAGCAGTGCTATCAACAATAGCCAAATTATGGAAAGAGCCCAAATGCTCCTCAGCTGATGAATGGATAAAGAAGATGTGGTGTGCCTATAAAATGGAATACTACTCGGTGATGAAAAAGAATGAAATCTTGCCATTTGCAACAACACGGATGGAACTAGAGTGTATTACGCTAAGGGAAATAAATTAGGCAGAAAAAGGTAAGTATCATATGATTCCACTCATATGTGGAGTTTAAGCAGCAAAACGGGTGAACATAGGGGAAGGGAAGGAAAAATAAGATAAAAACAAAGAGGGAGACAAACCATAAGAGACTCTTAAATGCAGAGAACAAACGGAGGGTTGCAGGAGGGGAGGTGGAGGGGGGAAGGGCCAAAGGGCTAAAGGCTTCATGACAGGCATTAAGGAGGGCACCCGCGATGAGCAGTGGGTGTTACATGTAAGTGATGAATCACTAAATTCTACTCCTGAAATCATTATTACATTCTATGTTAACTTGGATTTAAACAAAATTGGTAAAAAATTAAAAGTAAATAAAATAAGAACTTAGTTGTCAACATTCAACAATTAGGAAATTCTACAGCTTTTACAGATTTTTGGCTTCTCAGACAGGGAGCCCCCCCAAAGCCCATATTTCCATGGCAATAATTTGCCGGATTGGGCAGACTCTGCCACGTTCCCTGGGCTCAGCTCCATACTCACTGCTGCCTTCACGACCCAGCTGACCCTCGAGGGCCTTTGAGCTCCAACCCCCGGTCTCAGCCTCATGCGCGGTGACTGGCCCGCACTCCGCCGTGTGCTGTAGTGTTAAGAGCACCCGACCTAGCGTCACAGCAGCTGCGTGGCCTTAGGTATGTCACTTCACAACTCCGAGCTCCTTGTCTGCCTTCCAGCAGCTCACAGACAAGAAGAGGAAACAGACCGCGATTACAGAAATATATGTGATGAAATAAGTGATTTCACAATATTAAAACCAAAGCATGATGAATGCCAGAGATTAACACTAAAGCACCCAATGGCAAGTACAATAAAGTGCCTGGCAGATGAAGGGCAGCTTCCTGGAGGAGGTGCCTTTCGAGCTGGGCTTTGAAGGACGTGTAACAGTTTGTCCACGTATCAAGACTCTCTGGGAGACAGTTATTCTGGCCAAAGTGTATGCAAAGGCAGGAGAAGGAAAACAGCTCGGGGCATTCTGGAAACAGTGAGCTGGAAGATGTGCCTGTAGCAGGTGTAAGGCAGGAGGTGAAACTGATTGGAGGTTGAGGTCAGTGTCAAAAAGCCTTGAATGCCATACCTAGGAGGTTGAACTTAACTGGAGGGCAAGAGCAGGCTTTCAGCTGCAGTGTAACATGAGCTTCATATCTTGGAAATATCACCCCGGAGGCAGAGCTTATGGGTCAAAGCACATTGAGAACTAAATGCAAAAAAAATAAAAAAAAAAAAAAAAAAAAAAAAAAATCTGTTCTTATATCCATAAGAAGTTAATCATATGAATGTTCATAGCAACTTTCTTCATGACCCAAAACTGGAAACACTGTAAATGTTCATTCCCCCAAAACTGTGGTAAATTCTTATAAAACAGAATTCTACACAATGAGCAAAAACTAGCTACAACTAAATCCAACAACACGGATAAATCCCAGAAACATATTGAGTGAAAGAAGCCACACACACACACACACACACACACACACACACACAAGCATTTGCTGTATAATTCCATTTGGATGAAGCTTCAGAACAGACAAAACCAGTTAGAAACAAGTGATGGAAATCATGGAAAGTAGGTAAGAGAAATCAGGATAGTGTTACATTTGGAGTAGGAATGTACTAAGAAAGGGCATGAGGGAAATCTCTGGAGTGATTCAGTGGAGAATACGGCAGATAAAACACTTGCTCTGATGGTAGATGACACAGAGAAGAAACAAGTCAACAAATAAACAAGGTCATTTTGGATAGTGACCATACAGGAAAGGAAGGAAAAGAACGAAGGGCTCCAGTGTGCGTAGGAGAGGCTACTCAGGTGGCCAAGGAAGGCTTCTCTGAGGAGGAAACATTTAACCTGAAAGCATTCTAGGCAGTGAGAACAGCATATGCAAATGTCCTGAGGTAGGAATAAGTTGGCCTGTTCAGGGTTCAGCAAGTTTGGCAATATTAACACGGACAAGGGGAAGGATGGCATATGGTCTCACTGGACAAATAGGACAAGACAGAGCATGAGGGCCCACAGGCCATGGTGAAGAGTTCATATTTTATGATTAGTAAAATTGAGAGATGCTGAGGATTTTAAAACAAGAGATGACATGATCTGATTCACTTTTTCAAAAGACCAGAGAATGGATTATTAGCGGCACGAGTGGAAGTGGAGTTGTAAAATCAGGTGAGGAGGAGTATGAAGTTTAAAGTGCCAACTAGGCTAGGCTATAGACCCAGTTATTCCATAAAACACAATTCGAGATACTGCTGCAAAGGTGCTTTGTAGATGTGATTAACACCTACAAGCAGGTGACGTTACATAAAGAAGATGACCCTCACAATGAGGGTATGCCTCATCCAATTGTTGAAGGCCTTGAGAGCAAAGACTGATTTCCCTAGAGAAGTTCCGTCTCTCAAAGACGGCAGCATCAACTCCTGTCTGGGGCTGTCCTGCCCTACAGACGTCAGACTTGCCTGCTCCCCCCAGCTGTGTGAGCTAATTCCTTATCAGAAACTCTCATCAGAAAGAATGAAAGAAAGAAAGAAAGAAAGAAAGAAAGAAAGAAAGAAAGAAAGAAAGAGAAAGAAGGAAGGAAAGAATGAATGAAAGAAAGAAAGAAAGAGAGAGACAAAGAAGGAAGGAAGGGAAGAAAGAAAAGAAAAGAGAAGAAAAAGAAAGAGAAAAAAAGAAGGAAGGAAAGAGAAAGAAAAAGAGAGAGAAAGAAGGAAGGAAGGAAAGAAAGGAAGAAAGAAAGGAAAAAAGAGAAAGAAAGAAGGAAGGAAAGAAAGAAAAAAGAGAGAGAAGGAAGAAAGAAAGAAAGAAAGAAAGAAAGAAAAAAAGAAAAAGAAAGAAAGAAGAGGAAGGGAGGGAGGGAAGGAGGAAGGAAGGGGGGGCAGAAAGAAAGAGAGATGTATCCTTTTGGTTCTGACTCGTGAACCCTGACCGCTACAAGCAGTTCACCCCTCAGGGTTTCTGTGCCGACTAGAGAAGAGCATTGTGAAAAGGACTGCTCTTTGCCCAGCTCACAGTGGGCACACAACTACTATTATTGCCCTTCCTCCCTTCGATAAGGCTCTGCTGAGTTGCTGGAGACACAGCCTCCAGGTCCTTCCTTCTCAGGAGAGGATCAGCTCAGGTCATTTTCAGAGCAGCACCGCGAAGTTTTTAGAGACAGAGAAGCTAAGGTCCCCACTGGTTTTGGGTCTCGTAACCCATCAGGGCAGAGATGGAACCAGAAGTCAGGTTGGTCTGCGTCCAGAGCCTGTGTTCTTAAGCACTGGGCCACATGCTTCTGTTATATGGACAGAAAGCAGAAGCCAAAGCAGGGATGAACCAAAGTTTGGTGGGTCAGAAAAGAAAAGGAAATACTGGAAGGAAACTTACTAAAAAAAGTCTGTCAGGGAGAGCGTTGGGGAATAGCATGGAGTGTGTACAAGAATTTTCCATTCTTTCCACATTCATACAATTATGTATTTAGTTTATCATCATAAATAACTTTGCCGATATCATCTGGAGCTTAAAGTTTTCACTAGCATGTTAACATAAAAGGAAAAAAAAAAAGATTCTCACCAAATTCCCTGTTCTACCGTGAGGAAAACGTCATCTTGTGAGATACTCAGCAAGATCTTTCTCCAGCTCACTGAACTGTTACTATGCTCAGAAATGTACCCCCTTCTTTGCTGACTTAAGCATTGTTTTATTTCTGCCATGCCTTGAACAGTTCAAAGTTCACATTAAAATGCAAGGGTTTTGCAACCTTTGCTGATGCAAGCCTCACAAGAATTCCCAAGCACTCAGCTTCCTTATCAACAAAACTGAAAACTGCCATCTTAGTTTCCATGGAAGCTGTTTCCGAAGGCCGTTTGTTTGATACAACGGACACTTTTTATTTCGGCATCCTCAGCTCCTTTCTACTTCCTTCCTCTGCCTCCTTTTCCTACTTTGCCAAATCTGAGCTGAGTGCAACCATCTCTGGGAGTCCCCTTCCCCCAAATCAACCAGGAATGGAAATCTAACTTGAAAGAACTTTGTGATTTAAAAAAGAAAAGAAAAAGAAAAGAGTGTATGTGAGTAGCTTTCCAAGGCCTGAAATGATGTCATCTGAACTCTGTCTCCCTTGTATCTTTCAGCTTAGTTTCTCTTCTGCAGATTGGCAGAAAGTCCGCCCTGACCAATATCCCCTTATCCGTGTTCTCCCAGCTCTGCAGCTCTAATAGGGGCGAGGGAGGGGAACGAGTCTACATATAAACACAGGACAGGATTCTGTTTGGTCCAGCTTGGGTCTCGTACCCAGAACGCGGTAGGTATGAGAAGATAAAAGATTGACAATCTGACTAGGATCAAATGAAACAAGAAGGGGAATGAATTGGAAGTGACGGCATGTCAGTTCTCTTTTTTTTTTCTTTAATGTTTATTTATTTATTTGAGAGAGAGAGAGAGAGAGAGAGAGAGAGAGAGAGAGAGAGAGAGAGAGGGAGAGAATCCCAAGAAGGTTGTGGGCTGTCAGTGAAGAACCTAATACGGGGCTCGAACTCATGAACTGTGATACGACCTGAGCCAAAATCAAGAGTCAGACTCTTAACCTATCGAGCCACCCAGGCATCCTGAAGATGTGTCACTCCTAAGCCTTGGCCTCAAGAAGCACTGAGTTTCCTTCTTCTATATCTATCTCTGTCCCTCCACCCCCTTGTCGGTCCAATTGTCCCAGCTGAGTCCCCAGACATGTAAAAGAGCCCTGCTAAGATCCACAAAGACACTGACAGCCCACAGCTGACCAGACGTGAGTAAGCTTTGCTGAGCCCAGCTCCTGTCAGCACAACTTCCAGTCAACATAGGCTCAGGCACAAAAATAAATGTTCATTGTTGTATACTCCTGAGGTTTCGAGGCTGTGCTGGAACATCACTGTGGCAACAGATAACTGATACACTCTGTATCTACTCTACCTCTCTTGCAACCCCATTCTGCAGGCAAGCTAGTCAGTCCCTCCTCCAAGCTCTCAGCACTTAGCTATACAGCGCATTATACTGTTGCAATTCTTATATTGAATTGTAATCATTTCTTGTAATTACTTGTTTACATCTCTATCTCCTTGCCAATAAGCCCTGTGAAGGAACCATTTCTTTTCTTTTTTTTTTTTTTTTTTTTTTTTCCCATCTTTTTGAGCCAAACACTTGCACAGGGTTTGGTAAGGAACATAATAAACTGCTTCAACATTCGAAGGAATTCTATGGATAAGGAGTGCTACCAAAAATTTTGTGAAACCCGTGCTGAGTGTCCAAATAAATTACTGACCAGCTTGAAAATCTTTACTTATGCATCAGGACGATTTCTTTTTTCTTCTCTGTGAGCTGCATAGCCATGATTTTTGTATGTCTTTCCATTGGGTGGTTTCTTCTTATTAGTTTGTAAATTTTTAAAAAATATTTTCTGGGTAGGTATTCTTTACCATATCCATGCATTGAAAATATTTCCTCCCAGTCTGTGAACCTTTCACTTTTTATGGTATCATTGGTGAGCATGAATTTTTGAGTTTTCATAAGGTTTAACTTTTCAATCTTGCCTTTCTATTTTGTACTTTTTGTGTTTACTTAAGAATGACTCCTCCCAGGGTCATAAACATACCCTCCTCTATTGTCTGCTAGAAACTTGAGAGGTTTGTTTCTCATACTTGGGTCTTTAATCCACCTGGAGCTGAGTTTTGTGTATGGTACAAGTAAAGATTCAATTGCCCCAGTATCATTTAGTGAATATTTAACCTACGCCCCTCACTTGGGATGCCAGCTCAGAGCACATTTCTATACGTGCAGGGTCCATGTAGGGTATTGCTGTTTGGCTGCACTAAGCTATTTGTTGCACAAACATACTACCTCTCTGTATTTATAGCATGAATCACTCCCCCCTCCTCTTTTTCTTCAAAATTGTTTTGGCTATTTCTGGTTCTTTGTTTTTCCCTATACATTTTATAGTCCTTTTATCTAGCTGTGCATACACACTCTTACACCCACTGGATTTGTCAGGATTTTGTTTGGGATTGCATTACATTTATAGGTTATTTGGGGGAAGAATTTAGGACTTAAAAAATGGAGTCTTCCTCTCCATGAACATGATGTAATTCACCATATACTGCATTTCATCTATCCCCAAGATATACCCAGAACCCAATAACTCTCACCGCCTCACTTGTATCAACCTGGTCCAAACCGCCATCGCATTTCCCTGGCTAACCAGGGTAGCCACCCTACCGACCTCTTTCTGTCTCCATGTCCTGCAGCCTATTCTCCATACCGTAGCCAGAGCGAGTCTTTTCAAAGACGTAAGTCAGACCGTGGCACCTGTACCACCTAAAATGGCCTTGTGGCACCAGTTGTGGCTAACTCCACACTCGGGGGGACACGGGTTTAAATGAATGGATGAGCGACTGAATGAGCGGCTGCGAACTCTATACCAGACGCTGGCCTTGAAGAAATGATTTGCCCAATTTCCATTGGGAAGCCCAAATGGGAAGCGCTGGCACCGGCCTGAGCAGAGAGGGCCCCCGACCGCCTGGAGGCCGAAGTTGGGACTTCACCGCGGGGCCCGAGAGCGGGGAGGGGCCAGAAGCGAGAGCGCGGGCACGAGGGAGCGCGCCGGGCGCAGCGCGAGGCCAGGCGGACGGCGCGGCGAGTCGGGGGCGGGTCCGGGGCTCCACGCGGCCGCCTGGCTCCGCGCGGGGACCGGGCCCCGCGGTGAAGTCCCAAGCTTCTGGCCCCTCCCCGCT